>NC_084750.1:39910618-40003126 GCF_033978785.1 Entelurus aequoreus | reverse complement strand
AATGACCCATTTTCTACCGCTTGTCCTTAATAATGTTGACAAAATAATAGGTGTATAAATGACAAAATATGTTACTGCATACGTCAGCAGACTAATTAGGAGTCTTTGTTTGTTTACTTACTACTAAAAGACAAGTTGTCTAGTATGTTCACCATTTTATTTAAGGACAAACTTGCAATAATAAACATATGTTTAATGTACCATAATATTTTTTGTTAAAATAAAGCCAATAATGCAATTTTTTGTGGTCCCCTTTATTTAGAAAAGTACCGAAATGCATTTTGGTACCTGTACTAGTTACAAATAAGAATGGCGATTATTCTAAATTTCTTTGACAGCTGGACATGTTTTCGTGTTATTCCAACATGTGAAGTTTAAGTTGACTCTTTGCCGCCCCGTGCAATTAATCCCCACCAACATCTGCATCATCAATTTGTGCTCCCCCCCCCCATCAAGTTGTTATGAAGACCTTCAAGGAGCTTCTGCGAGGGGGGGAAACTGTAGCAATTTGCAGGCTGCACGGGCAAAGTGAGCACGTCTCTCGGGTGCTGAATTACTGCGGCTCGCTGACTTGACACAGCTGGGAATGAAAAGTAGGAGCGGGGGGGGGGGGGGGGGGGGGGGAGGGAGGAGGGGGAGAGCTGAGTGCTGGTTGAGAGCAGAGGTTGATGTGCTCCTTCCATTTCTCCTGCACGATCCAGGTGACAGGTGCTGGTGCAGAAAATGGCAGCTCCCATAGGGGCGCGGCTGGGGGCCTCCGCCGCCGTGCACGAGTGCTGCCATCAAACACGTCAATGTTGCTTTTTTTTTAATCAGTTTGTACACAGTCGCCGTGGTGTGTACTTGTGGCTTATGACCGTAATACCCGCTGACTAGAGTGATCACGCTCTCCTCCCCACAGGTCTTAAGAAACCCTCCACGTGCCCCCCCCCCCACACACTCCTGCACCACGCGTAGAACTAAAACCAAAGGGGACCCTACGGACGACCATGAAGACGTCAGAACTCGGACGGACTGTCCGTCAGAGCAAGTCCGATTGGCACGGACACAAAATCAATATAATCATGACCTCATTTGTTGCTCTTTAACAAGCTGGGGGGTTTGTCTTGATGGGAGGTCTTTGACAGCCACCGATCAGTTTTGGACGATATTCATGAAGAAGTCGATTAACGGCAAATGCAGGACACGGTATTTTTACTCCCCCGGCTGACAAGCGGCTAGCAAATAATTACGGCGCAACACTTTTTCTACGTTTTAAGATACAGCAGATGTAACAAAATGGAATAAATTCATATTTGTCCTCAAAATTCTGCACACAATGCCCCATAATTTGTTTTTAATTTAGCAAATTTTTTACAAAAAAAAAAAACAAAACCTTGGAAAAAAAAAAAAAAAAATACATGTATATAAGTATTCACAGCTTTTGGTCAATACTTTGTTGATGTACAGCAGTGGTCCCCAAACTAATAATAAAATAAAATAATAAAAAAAAAAAAAAATGTATGTCTTTTTTTATCCACTTTGTACCGCTTGCTACTCACGGTGTCTCCTAGCCGCTCAGGCAAATCGTATTGTCTAAAAATGCATTTTCTCATCGATGACGTGACATCATCGCGCGCGCGGAAAGTGCGCTATGTATATCGAATATATGGGGACGGCGTGGCGAAGTTGGTAGAGTGGCCGTGCCAGCAATCGGAGGGTTGCTGGTTACTGGGGTTCAATCCCCACCTTCTACCATCCTAGTCACGTCCGTTGTGTCCTTGGGCAAGACACTTCACCCTTGCTCCTGATGGGTGCTGGTTAGCGCCTTGCATGGCAGCTCCCGCCATCAGTGTGTGAATGTGTGTGTGAATGGGTGAATGTGGAAATACTGTCAAAGCGCTTTGAGTACCTTGAAGGTAGAAAAGCGCTATACAAGTATAACCCATTTATTTATCATTTATATATATATATATATATATATATATATATATATATATATATATATATATATATATATATATATATATATATATATATATATATATATATATATATATACTACCGTTCAAAAGTTTGGGGTCACCCAAACAATTTTGTGGAATAGCCTTCATTTCTAAGAACAAGAATAGACTGTCACGGTTCAGATGAAAGTTCTCTTTTTCTGGCCATTTTGAGCGTTTAATTGACCCCACAAATGTGATGGCAGCTCCCTCCATCAGTGTGTGAACGTGTGTGTGAATGGGTGAATGTGGAAATAGTGTCAAAACGCTTTGAGTACCTTGAAGGTAGAAAAGCGCTATACAAGTATAACCCATTTATTTATCATTTATAATATATATATATATATATATATATATATATATATATATATATATATATATATATATATATATATATATACTACCGTTCAAAAGTTTGGGGTCACCCAAACAATTTAGTGGAATAGCCTTCATTTCTAAGAACAAGAATAGACTGTCGAGTTTCAGATGAAAGTTCTCTTTTTCTGGCCATTTTGAGCGTTTAATTGACCCCACAAATGTGATGCTCCAGAAACTCAATCTGCTCAAAGGAAGGTCAGTTTTGTAGCTTCTGTAACGAGCTAAACTGTTTTCAGATGTGTGAACATGATTGCACAAGGGTTTTCTAATCATCAATTAGCCTTCTGAGCCAATGAGCAAACACATTGTACCATTAGAAAACTGGAGTGATAGTTGCTGGAAATGGGCCTCTATATACTTATGTAGATATTGCACCAAAAACCAGACATTTGCACCTAGAATAGTCATTTACCACATTAGCAATGTATAGAGTGTATTTCTTTAAAGTTAAGACTAGTTTAAAGTTATCTTCATTGAAAAGTACACTGCTTTTCCTTCAAAAATAAGGACATTTCAATGTGACCCCAAACTTTTGAACGGTAGTGTATATATATACACCAGGGGTCCCCAAACTATATGCATATATATATATATATATATATATATATATATATATATATATATATATATATATATATATATATATATATATATATATATACACACCAGGGGTCCCCAAACTATATGCATATACAGTATATATATATATATATATATATATATATATATATATATATATATATATATATATATATATATATATACTCCAGGGGTCCCCAAACTATATGCATATATATATATATATATATATATATATATATATATATATATATATATATATATATATATATATATATATATATATATATATATATATATATATATACATACAGTATATAAAAATATGTATATATATATATATATATATATATATATATATGCATATATATAGTCATGAAAATAAAGAAAACACATTGAAATGAGGTGTGGCCAGTACTCTATATATGTCTATATATATGTATACATACTGTATGTTGCATAGTAAATATTACATACATTTTATGTTTTATATTGCTACTACGGTACATTTGTAGTCTACTTTATACCTGCACAACATTATCCTTTCCATCCTTACACTTTCCAGCCTTTGTAACTGAGCTACTGTGTGGAACAATTTCCCTTGTGCATCAGTACAGTTTGTCTAACTCTAATGTCTAAGTCTAAGTATTGACAACGCTGCCCTTTTTCAACATTGTATGTTAGTCTTATTCCAATCATATTCCAGTCCATCACTTTCTTTGTTTCCCTTGAGTGGTCACCAGTATTCTGATATTTGCTTTTAAAAAGTAAGTATAGTTACTCGTCACTTTATCAAAAACATTAAATTACGAACATAATTAAATATAATAATATATCAGTATATATTATATACTGTGTATATAATAAATAAATATTACATACATTATTTTTTATATTGCTACTATGGTACATTTTTAGTCTTTTTATACCTGCATTATCCTTTCCATCCTTACCTTTTCCATCCTTTGTAACTGAGCTACTGTGTGGAGCAATTTCCCTTGTGGATCAATAAAGTTTGTCTAAGTCTAAGTCTAATCCCACATGTTTACATGTCAAACGTTCATTAATACGTATTGTCCCTTTTAAATAAACTAAACCTCTCATAATGGCCGCCGTCCATCCATCCGCTCGTTCCGCTCGTCAGCAAAGAACTATCCAGAAATTAGCTGCACCGTTTCACAGGCCGCAGAGTCAAAGCGTAGGAAAACAAAGTTTGGAATTATTGATGATTTGAAAAAAGGTACAGTTGAGGGGGTTGTGGTCGACGTCACTCGTGGATTATCGGAATCGGCAGCAACGTCCCTAGGAAGCTAACCTGTACCATTTAGTCAGGACTGAAATCTGATATTTTGCTGCATCCTCTCTGCCGTCCCTTCCAAGATTCCGCGCCGTTAACCAACACACGGATCATAAAACACCTCACCTGCAGAGCTCCATTTCCAGTCAATTACTCCCACTAAATCACGGCGGCCGATAAAGAACGAGCAGCTCTTCCCGACAGTGGGACGTTGTCTGCGGCCGACTGAGCGCGCCGCCATAAATCTAACTTCCCCGCGACGAGCCGAGCGTGCGCGGCATTATTGCCGCATAAAAAGGTGGACGGGAGAAAAGTTCTCGCCCTTGACTCCCCGTGCCTGATAAGACCGGAGAGACGGCTCCTTGCATTCAGACGCGGAGATGCTGGACTAGAGTGCCATGCAAAGAGAAGGATGAGTGCTCTCCTCGTGCCTCTAATGTAATTGCCAGCGCTACTCCATCATAAATGAAGCACTCGTGCGCGGCGTTGGCTTATCTCGCCCGACTGTACCGCTCCATCCTCACCACCCTCCTCCCCCCACACCTGGCGACAGCATCTCCGAGCGCCTTAACGACGGTCTTCAGGCCACGTCAATAAATGCCAGTGGAGATCAACTCGTCAGTGGGCGGTTTTATGCCAAAGAAGAAGATAATAGAATTAAGGGGGAACTATGTGAGGAATATGCTGGCGGGGAAAGTATACCTATGGAAAGGTGTTTACTGATATCGGTCCGATATCAGCAGAAAAAAAAAACGAGAACGGTATCGACTTGAATCTAAAATGTCCGATACGGTGACCACAGAGTGGACCACTCATCTGTGCATCAGTCTCTGCGCTGCTGACCTGTCTCCGCTCAAGATGATCTCCTGCTGGCCCCACTATGGACTGGACTCTCACTATTATGTTAGATCCACTATGGACTGGACTCCCACTATTATGTTAGATCCACTACGGACTGTACTCTCACTATTATGTTAGATCTACTATGGACTGGACTCTCACTATTATGTTAGATCCACTATGGACTGGACTCTCACTATTATGTTAGATCTACTATGGACTGGACTCTCACTATTATGTTAGATCCACTATGGACTGGACTTTCACAATATTATGTTAGATCCACTATGGATTGGACTCTCACTATTATGTTAGATCCACTATGGACTGGACTCTCACACTATTATGTTAGATCCACTATGGACTGGACTCTCACTATTATGTTAGATCTACTATGGACTGGACTCTCACACTATTATGCTAGATCCACTATGGACTGGACTCCCACTATTATGTTAGATCCACTATGGACTGGACTTTCACAATATTATGTTAGATCCACTATGGACTGGACTCTCACTATTATGTTAGATCCACTATGGACTGGACTCTCACACTATTATGCTAGATCCACTATGGACTGGACTCTCACTATTATGTTAGATCTACTATGGACTGGACTCTCACTATTATGTTTGATCCACTATGGACTGGACTCTCACACTATTATGTTAGATCCACTATGGACTGGACTCTAACTATTATGTTAGATCCACTATGGACTGGACTCTCACTATTATGTTAGATCCACTATGCACTGGACTCTCACTATTATGTTAGATCCACTATGGACTGGACTCTCACTATTATGTTAGATCCACTATGGACTGGACTCTCACTATTATGTTAGATCCACTATGGACTGGACTCTCACTATTATGTTAGATCCACTATGGACTGGACTCTCACACTATTATATTAGATCCACTATGGACTGGACTCACACTACTATGTTAGATCCACTATGGACTGGACTCTCACTATTATGTTAGATCCACTATGGACTGGACTCTCACACTATTATATTAGATCCACTATGGACTGGACTCACACTACTATGTTAGATCCACTATGTACTGGACTCTCACACTATTATATTAGATCCACTATGGACTGGACTCTCACTATTATGTTAGATCCACTATGGACTGGACTCTCACTATTATGTTAGATCCACTATGGACTGGACTCTCACACTATTATATTAGATCCACTATGGACTGGACTCACACTACTATGTTAGATCCACTATGGACTGGACTCTCACACTATTATGTTAGATCCACTATGGACTGGACTCTCACACTATTATGTTAGATCCACTATGGACTGGACTCTCACTATTATGTTAGATCCACTATGCACTGGACTCTCACTATTATGTTAGATCCACTATGGACTGGACTCTCACACTATTATGTTAGATCCACTATGGACTGGACTCTCACAATATTATGCTAGATCTACTCGACGTCCATTGCACCGGTCGCCCAGAGGCGGGGGTCCCAACATCTGCGGTCCCCTCCAAGGTTTCTCATTGTCATCCCATTGGATTGAGTTTTTTCTTGCCCTGATGTGGGATCTGAGCCGAGGATGTCGTTGTGGCTTGTGCAGCCCTTTGAGACACTGGGGATTTAGGGCTATATAAGTAAACATTGATTGATTGATTGATTGAGCAGTCTTTGTGTGAAGCGAGACAGCCTGTTAACATCTAAATGTTCTCCAATAAACACTAGGGTGTCAACAAATTTTATTTTTAGATTAATCACGATTCCTATTCGTAATGGTTGTTAATCGATTAAAAATCAAAATCAAAAGTCAATCGAAGTTTATTTATATAGCCCTAAATCAGAATTGTCTCAAAAGGGCTGGATTGCAAAAACAACATTTTTTTATTTACAGTTTATAATTAGAAATGCAAAATTTAAAGAAATCTGGACAAATAAAGAGACTAACAGAGCAACATACTTTAAACCCCCAGCTCAAGGAACTGGAAATGTAACAAACAATCAATTAAACAGATACGTCATTGAGTATGTCAAGAACTACAGATATAATTAAAAATTGCAATGCTACTGATCATGTCAAGTCTTTATGACTTACTGAACCAAGCTCTTAATTGACCACAAGCATCTGAGTACACAGTTGATGGGATTAGATGTGGCCTTAGAATTTCGAAAGCCAAAGTATAGACATCATCTTTATACAGTACAGGCCAAAAGTTTGAACACACCTTCTCATTTAATGTGTTTTCTTTATTTTCATGACTATTTACTTTGTAGATTGTCACTGAAAGCATCAAAACTATGAATGAACACGTGGAGTTATGTACTTAACAAAAAAAGCTAAAATAACTGAAAACATGTTTTATATTCTAGTTTCTTCAAAATAGCTACCCTTTGCTCTGATTACTTTTTTGCACACTCTTGGCATTCTCTCGATGAGCTCCAAGAGGTCGTCACCTGAAATGGTTCTCACTTCACAAGTGTGCTTGAAGCTCATCGAGAGAATCAGAGCAAAGGGTGGCTATTTTGAAGAAACTAGAATATAAAACATGTGTTCAGTTATTCCACATTTGTTGTTAAGTACATAACTCCACATGTGTTCATTCATAGTTTTGATTTCTTCAGTGACAATCTACAATTTAAATAGTCATGAAAATAATGAAAACACATTGAATGAGGAGAAGGTGTGTCCAAACTTTTGGCCTGTACTGTGTGTGTGTGTATATATATATATATATATATATATATATATATATATATATATATATATATATATATATATATATATATATATATATATATATATATATATATATATGTGTGTGTGTGTGTGTGTGTGTGTGTATATATATATATATATATATATATATATATATATATATATATATATATATATATATATATATATATATATATATATATATATATATATATATATATATATATATATATATATATGTATGTGTATATACACATACATACATATATATTAATTCATTCATTCAGACAAATCATAGTGTTGATGTAGATCAGGGGTCACCAGGTCGCCCATAAGGACCAGATGAGTCGCCCGCTGGCCTGTTCTAAAAATAGCTCAAATAGCAGCACTTACCAGTGAGCTGCCTCTATTTTTTAAATTGTATTTATTTACTAGCAAGCTGGTCTCGCTTTGCTCGACATTTTTTATTCTAAGAGAGACAAAACTCAAATAGAATTTGAAAATCCAAGAAAATATTTTAAAGACTTGGTCTTCACTTGTTTAAATAAATTCATTAATTTTTTTACTTTGCTTCTTATAACTTTCAGAAAGACAATTTTAGAGAAAAAATACAACCTTAAAAATGATTTTAGTATTTTTAAACACATATATCTTTTTACCTTTTAAATTCCTTCCTCTTCTTTACTGACAATTTAAATCAATGTTCAAGTTATTTTTTTTTTTTATTGTAAAGAATAATAAATAAATTTTAATTCTTCATTTTAGCTTCTGTTTTTTTGACGAAGAATATTTGTGAAATATTTCTTCAAACTTATTATGATTAAAATTCAAAAACATTATTCTGGCAAATCTAGAAAATCTGTAGAATCAAATTCAAATCTTATTTCAAAGTCTTTTGAATTTCTTTTAAAATGTTTGTTCTGGAAAATCTAGAAGAAATAATGATTTGTCTTTGTTAGAAATATAGCTCGGTCCAATTTGTTATATATTCTAACAAAGTGCAGATTGGATTTTAACCTATTTTAAAACATGTCATCAAAATTCTAAAATTAATCTTAATCAGGAAAAATTATTAATGATGTTCAATAAAATATTTTTAAATTTTTTTCAAAAAGATTCAAATTAGCTAGTTTTTCTCCTCTTTTTTTCGGTTGAATTTTGAATTTTAAAGAGTCGAAATTGAAGATAAACTATGTTTCAAATTGTAATTGTCATTTATTTCGTGTTTTCTCTTCTTTTAGAACCGTTCAATTAAGTGTAAATATCATTAATTATTAATAATAACATAGAGTTAAAGGTAAATTGAGCAAATTGGCTATTTCTGGCAATTTATTTAAGTGTATATCAAACTGGTAGCCCTTCGCATTAATCAGTACCCAAGAAGTAGCTCTTGGTTTCAAAAAGGTTGGTGAACCCTGATGTAGATGATCTATATCTGCTGTACACATTTAGAAAAGAGAAGTGTTGGAAATTTCTCCTGTTGCCTTATTTGTATTTGTCTTTATTCAATGTTTGGGTAAAATTGTATTCCACAAAACCAGTTTACTTTTAAGTAAAATAGAAATTTAATTTTATGGGGGAATGTAGTTAATCATAGAACCGGCACCCAATGTTTTTACAAAGTATTGATTTTTAATCGAGAATCGTTTTGAATCGAGAATGGGTCGGAATCAAATTGAAACCCCCAAGAATCGAATCGTGCCATGCCCAAAGATTCCCAGCCCTAAAAAAAAACTCACAAGGTTGGTATTTTCTTCTATTTCGGTCAAGTCATGTATTTACAAAAGGTAAACATGCTAGGCTACATGCTACTATACTTAATTGCACACTACTGCAGTCTAAAACAGCATCTTCCATTGCACACAGTTTGAAGAGTAACACTGTGTTTGGATATATATTTGAGTGATTGTTTGGTACCACAGTTGAAGAATCACTTCATGGTATGACTCCGGTTGGGAATGATCAATAAGCAAAATTCCAAAGGTCTTATTTCCTGATGAAGTTAAGTTGCTGATACTTTCTAGCAGCAAGACTTCGACAAAGATACATTTTCAGAGCTGACAGTGCAAAGTGTTCTTGGTTCTCGTGTCAAACGAGCTGCGAACGTCTTACAAACATCATTAAAGGCCTACTGAAATGATTTTTTTTTATTTAAACGGGAATAGCAGATCCATTCTATGTGTCATACTTGATCATTTCGCGATATTGCCATATTTTTGCTGAAAGGATTTAATAGAGAAAATCGACGATAAAGTTCGCAACTTTTGCTCGCTGATAAAAAAAAGCCTTGCCTGTACCGGAAGTAGCGTGACGTCACAGGAGCTAGTATTCCTCACAATTCCCCGTTGTTTACAATGGAGCGAGAGAGATTCGGACCGAGAAAGTGATGATTACCCCATTAATTTGAGCGAGGATGAAAGATTCGTAGATGAGGAACGTTACAGTGAAGGACTTGAGAGGCAGCGATGGACGTATCTTTTTTCGCTCTGACCGTAACTTAGGTACAAGCTGGCTCATTGGATTCCACACTCTCCTTTTTTTATTGTGGATCACGGATTTGTATGTTAAACCACCTCGGATACTATATCCTCTTGAAAATGAGAGTCGAGAACGCAAAATGGACATTCAGTGCCTTTTATCTCCACGACAATACATCGGCTAAATGCTTTAGCTACGAGCTAACGTGATAGCATCGTGCTTTAACTGCATATAGAAACAAAAAAATAAAGGATAGAAGGAAGGATAGATAGAAAATCAACAATACTATTAAACCGTGGACATGTAAATACATGGTTAATGCTTTCCAGGCTGGCGAAGGTTAACAATGCTGTGCTAACGACGCCATTGAAGCTAACTTAGCAACTTAGCAACGGGACCTCACAGAGCTATGCTAAAAACATTAGCTCTCCACCTACGCCAGCCAGCCCTCATCTACTCATCAACACCCGTGCTCACCTGCGTTCCAGCGATCAGCAGAAGGACGAAGGACTTCACCCGATGCGTTTGGCGGCCCGGAGACGTAGGAAGTCAACGTGAGGTCGGCGGCTAGCGCGGCTAGCGCGGCTAGCACTCCAACAAAGTCCTCCTGGTTGTGTTGCTGTAGTCCGCTGCTAATACACCGATCCCACCTACAACTGTCTTCTTTGCAGCCTTCATTGTTCATTAAACAAATTGCAAAAGATGTCCAGAATACTGTGGAATTATGAAATGAAAACAGAGCTTTTTGTATAGGATTCTACGGGTACCATAACTTCCGTTACTCTGACTTCGTCACGCGCATACGTCATCATACCGCGACGTTTCAGCCGTATTTTTCCCGGGAAGTTTTAAAAGTCACTTTATAAGTTAACCCGGCCGTATTGGCATGTGTTGCAATGTTAAGATTTCATCATTGATATATAAACTATCTGACTGCGTGGTCGGTAGTAGTAGCTTTCAGTAGGCCTTTAATACTCTTCATTCAAAATGGCAGTGAAACCCTCAAACAGGAAATCTGGAATATGATTGGGTTTTTTTTCTTGAAACGACCACGCTGACTAAATATAAGACGATCCTGATTATACGACACCTCGTTAAGACAAAATGATACATCCATGTAATTATAACTGTAATAGTGCAAATACAAAATGGTCATATTTCTTAGCAGCGAGTAAGGGAGGAAAGGGCCGTCCGTTCTCATCACAATTTAAAAAATGTGCAGGCTTCCTTAATCGCTTCAACACCAGCGAGCACAAAATGATAGAATGAAGTGTTGACAATTTTGACACCATCTAAAAGTTTGTAAGTTAGCAGGTAGAGGGGCTCGTAAATTAAGTTGGCATGTTGTGTAAAAGGTAAATAAAAACAGAATACAAGGATTTGCAAATCCGTTTCAACCTGTATTCAATTGAATAGACGGCAAAGACAAGATATTTAACGTTCAAACTGGTAAACTTTGTTATGTTTTGCAGATATTAGCTCATTTAGATGCTGATGCCTGCAACATGTTTCAAAAAAGCTGGCAAAAGTGGCAAAAAAGACTGACAAAGTTGAGGAATGCTCATCAAACACTTATTTGGAACATCCCACGGGTGAACAGGCAAATTGGGAACAGGTGGGTGCCATGATTGGGTATAAATGCAGCGTCCATGAAATGCTCAGTCATACACAAACAAGGATGGGGTGAGGGTCACCACTTTGTCAACAAATGCGTGAGCAAATTGTCCAACAGTTTAAGAAAAACCTTTCTCAACCAGCTATTGCAAGGAATTTTGGGATTTCACCATCTACGGTCTGTAATATCATCAAAAGTTTAAGAGAATCGGGAGAAATCACTGCACGTGACCTTCGATCCCTCATGCGGTACTGCATCAAAAAGCGACATCAGTGTGTAAAGGATATCACCACATGGGCTCAAGAAGACTTCAGAAAACCAGTGTCAGTAACTACAGTTTGTCGCTACATCTGTAAGTGCAAGTTAAAACTCTACTATGCAGAGCCAAAGCCATTTATCAACAACACCCAGAAACGCCGCCGGCTTCGCTGGGCCCGAGCTCATCTAAGATGGACTGATGCAAAGTGGAAAAGTGTTCTGTGGTCTGACGAGTCCACATTTCAAACTGGAACCGTGGACGTCGTGTCCTCCGGAACAAAGAGTAAAAGAACCAACCGGGTTGTTATCGGCGCCATGTTGAAAAGCCAGCATCTGTGATGGTATGGGGGTGTATTAGTGCCCAACTTACACATCTGTGAAGGCGCCATTAATGCTGAAAGGTACATACAGGTTTTGGGTCCCACATCAACCTTAAGAAAGTCAATGACTTCACCATAAAAGTGGGTGACATTGTTATCACCAGGAAAGATGAGGTCACCTACCTAGGTTCCATTCTAGAGGCTAACCTTTCCTGTGATAAAATGGCAACCAAGGTAATCAGAAAGGTTAACCAACGAGCGAGATTTCTCTACAGAATCTCCTCTCTGGTCAACAAAAGCACCATGAGGATTCTGGCGGGAACTCTCGTTCAACCCTTTTTCGATTACGCATGCACCTCCTGGTACCCTAGCACCTCCAAAACCCTCAAATCTAAACTCCAAACATCCTAGAACAAGCTAGTCAGGTTACTTCTAGACCTCCACCCCAGATCCCACCTCACTCCTACCCACTTCTCTAAAGTGGGCTGGCTCAAGGTGGAGGACAGAGTTAAACAACTTGCACTGAGCCTAGTCTATAAAATCCGCTACACCTCCCTGATACCGAAGTACATGTCAAACTACTTCCTTAACGTAAATGACCGCCATAACCACAACACCAGGGGGAGCTCCACTCACCACGTTAAACCCAGATTCCGAACTAACAAAGGTCTTAACTCATTCTCTTTCTATGCCACATCAATGTGGAATGCGCTCCCAACAGGTATAGAAGAAATGGCATCTCTATCCTCCTTCAAAACCGCAATAAAAGTTCACCTCCAGGCAGTTACAACCCTAAACTAACACCCTCCCCGGATTGCTAATAATCAAATGTAAACAATCAAATGCAGATACTTTTTCTTATGCCTTCTGATCTCTCTCTCTCTATCTCTCTCTCTCTGTCTCTCTCTCTCTCTATGTACACTACTTGCTGTCCAGATTGTAAATAATGTAAATAATTAAATGTGATTATCTTGTGTGATGACTGTATTATGATGATAGTATATATGATAGTATATATCTGTATCACGAATCAATTTAAGTGGACCCCGACTTAAACAAGTTGAAAAACGTATTCGGGTGTTACCATTTAGTGGTCAATTGTACGGAATATGTACTTCACTGTGCAACCTACTAATAAAAGTCTCAATCAATCAATCAATGGAGCAACATATGTTGCCATCTAAGCAACATTATCATGGACGCCCCTGCTTATTTCAGCAAGACAATGCCAAGCCACGTGTTATAACAGAGTGGCTTCATAGTAAAAGAGTGCGGGTACTAGACTGGCCTGCCTGTAGTCCAGACCTGTCTCCCATTGAAAATGTGTGGCGCATTATGAAGCCTAAAATACCACAACAGAGACCCCCGGACTGTTGAACAACTTAAGGATGTCGTTGTGGCTTGTGTAGCCCTTTGAGACACTTGTGATTATGGCTATATAAATACAATGATTGATTGATTGATTGATTAAGCTGTACATCAAGCAAGAATGGGAAAGAATTCCACATGAAAAGCTTCAAAAATGTGTCTCCTCAGTTCCCAAACGGAGTGTTGTTAAAAGGAAAGGCCATGTAATGTTCTAAGTTAATGATTATTAAATAAAAAGGTCTAACTTGCACTTTTAAATAATTTATCTTGGCTGTCGAACTTCATATTTACTTGTGTTTTACAATTATTATCTATTATTTTATTAAGATTCCAAGCAACAAACTCATTCGATTCAAACGACACTGACTCAGAGCAAAGATGAGTGGGGAACAATTCCTGCAGTGAGATCAAAGGAGGAGCAATTGCATTTAATCCTTTAATATCCAGCTGAGGGAAAACCTCTTGACCTTAAATCCTGCGCCATCTTGGAAACGTGTCTCTGGAGATAAACTCAAATATCATCAGAAGCCTCCGCGGGTTATTATTATATATTTGATGGAGTGCAGTACAATATGCGAGAGTGATGTCAAGTGTCATAAGCAAATTTGGTGGCAATATAAGAAATATTTGCTAGAGCAAGAAGAACACACACACTCACACACACACACACACACACATACACACACACACATACATATATTGTGCATGATTATAGTGCGGTACCTCGGTCTAGGAGTTTTTCGGGATAAGCGCTATCTCTAGGCTGATTGTTATAAAACAAATATATTACAGGCATCCCCGCCATTATTTCTTATTTGGTACATATTTTTGATAAATCTTCAAATTATTATTATTATTTTTTTATTTTTTTAAGAATTACCACCATTATTTCTTGAATTGTAGTTTTTTTTTAAAATACAACTTAATTTTTTTTTTTTTAAATTATATTGTTTCTTGTAAGAATTACCACCATTATTTCTTAAATGTTACTTATTGTTGATGAATCTTAAAAATATGTATTTTTATTTTAAATACTTTATTACATAGTTTATTTTTAAGAATTACCACCATATTTTCTTAAATTGTACTTAGTTTTGATTAATCTTAAAATGTTTATTTCATTTTTATTTTTTTTAAGAATTACCACCATTATTTCTTAAATTGAAGTTATTTTTTTATAAATCTTACTTTTTTTTTATTCACATTTTTTTATTACATTATTGCTTTTAAGAATTACCATTATTTCTGAAATGGTACTTATTTTTTATAAATCTTACAATCTTACATTATTATTATTTTTTTAATTATATCGTTTTTTGTTAGAATTACTACCATTATTTCTTAAATGTTACTTATTTCTGAAGAATCTTAAAATTATTTTGTTTAGTCTAAATGTTTTATTAGATTGTTTTTTTTTACAATGACCACCATTATTTCTTAAATAGTACTTATTTTAGATAAATCTTAAAATGTGTTTTTTTATTTACATTTTTTTATCATTCTTTTAAGCATTACCACCATATTTTTTTTAAATTGTAAATGTACTTTGATCAATCTTAAAAAAATAAAAAATAAAAAATAACATATATAATATATATATATATATATATATATATATATATATATATATATATATATATATATATATATATATATATATATATATATATATATATATATATATATATATATATATTAAATATATATTTAAGAATTACCACCCTGATCTCTTAAATTTTACCTATTTTTGAAGAATCTTAAAATTAATTTTTTATTAAAACATTTGTATTACATTATTGTTTTTAAGAATTACCGCCATTATTTCCTAAATTGTGCTTACTTTTTAGAAATCTTAAAATTATTTATATATGACCGTGCGTGTAGCTGGCTCACTCGGTGAAGCAGTTGCACCACACTGTAGCAGAATGAGTATACACACACAAACACAAACAACACAAACATAACACTTATTTGAGCTCTTCCGTTTTTTGGCTAAGGAGGGATAGTGTGAATTTGAGAAAAAAAAAATTGATTGTTCCAAAAATAATAATGCATCAAAATCAGTATTATTAAATATATTAACCTATTAAAGGCTGTAATTACCTCATCTAAAATATACTTTGCAGCTAATTTTTGGAAAATATTACATATTTCGTATTTTTTCCATAATATATTTTTTTGTTTTTTTTATTTTGTTTTTTTAAGAAGAGCATACAAAAAACAAAACCATTACAAATATGTAAAAAACGTCATATCTATGGATAAGTCTGAAAAATAATAATAATAAATGACTATTATTTGAGCGCCTCCGTTTTTTGGCTAAGGAGGGATAGTGTGAGTTTTCGGCTAAAAACTGTAATAATAATGCATCAAAATCAGTGTTATGGATTATTGACCTATTAAAAGCTGTAATTAAAAGTATTTTTCTTTGCAACCGTTTTTTTTTGTGGAAATGTTGCATATTTTGTGTTTTTCCCTTAAATGTTATATTTTTTTTACAAAAAGCATAAAACTTAAAAAAAACATTCCATGTATCTAAAAAAAATACATCTATGGATAGGAAGCTGTTAAAAATACACCTTGAATTAAAAATAAATACAAATACGACATCACTTTTTGAGCGCCTTTTGTTTTCGGCGAAGGAAGGGTATAGCGTGAGTTTTTAAAGAAAAAATAACTATTTTTTGCAAAAATAATAATGCACCAAAATCAGTGTTATGAATTATTGACCTATTGAAGGCTGTAATTACCTCATCTAAAATATTTTACATTGCAACTGTTTTTTGTTTTGTTTTTTTAAAATCATGCATATTTTGTGTTTTTCCCTTCATAAATGTTGTATTTTTTTTTTTTTTTTTTTTTTTAGAAAAATACCATAAATCATAAAAAATACAAAAAACATTACAAAAATAAACATTTGATGTATATGGATGAGTCTGGAAAAAAATATATAATAATAATAATAATAATAATAATAATAATAATAATAATAAATGACTTAACACTTTTTTGAGCGCCTCCGTTTTTCGGCTAAGGAGAGTTTTCGGCTAAAAACTGTAATAATAATAATGCATCAAAATCAGTGTTATGAATTATTGACCTATTAAAAGCTGTAATTAAAAGTATTTTTCTTTCCAACCGTTTTTTTTTTGGAAATGTTGCATATTTTGTGTTTTTCCCTTAAATGTTATATTTTTTTTTACAAAAAGCATAAAACCTAAAAAAAACAATCAATGTATTTAAAAAAAATACATCTATGGATAGGAAGCTGTTAAAAATACACCTTGAATTAAAAATAAATGCAAATTAGACATCACTTTTTGAGCGCCTTTTGTTTTAGGCGAAGGAAGGGTATAGCGTGAGTTTTTAAAGAAAAAATAACTATTTTTTGCAAAAATAATAATGCACCAAAATCAGTGTTATGAATTATTGACCTATTGAAGGCTGTAATTACCTCATCTAAAATATTTTACATTGCAACTGTTTTTTGTTTTGTTTTTTTAAAATCATGCATATTTTGTGTTTTTCCCTTCATAAATGTTGTATTTTTTATTTTTTATTTTTTTTTAGAAAAATACCATAAATCATAAAAAATACAAAAAACATTACAAAAATAAACATTTGATGTATATGGATGAGTCTGGAAAAAAATATATAATAATAATAATAATAATAATAATAATAATAATAATAATAAATGACTTAACACTTTTTTGAGCGCCTCCGTTTTTCGGCTAAGGAGAGTTTTCGGCTAAAAACTGTAATAATAATAATGCATCAAAATCAGTGTTATGAATTATTGACCTATTAAAAGCTGTAATTAAAAGTATTTTTCTTTCCAACCGTTTTTTTTTTGGAAATGTTGCATATTTTGTGTTTTTCCCTTAAATGTTATATTTTTTTTTACAAAAAGCATAAAACCTAAAAAAAACAATCAATGTATTTAAAAAAAATACATCTATGGATAGGAAGCTGTTAAAAATACACCTTGAATTAAAAATAAATACAAATTAGACATCACTTTTTGAGCGCCTTTTGTTTTAGGCGAAGGAAGGGTATAGCGTGAGTTTTTAGAGAAAAAAAACTATTTTTTGCAAAAATAATAATGCACCAAAATCAGTGTTATGAATTATTGACCTATTGAAGGCTGTAATTACCTCATCTAAAATATTTTACATTGCAACTGTTTTTTGTTTTGTTTTTTTTTAATCATGCATATTTTGTGTTTTTCCCTTCATAAATGTTGTATTTTTTTTTTATTTATTTTTTTACAAAAATACCATAAATCATAAAAAATACAAAAAACATTACAAAAATAAACATTTGATGTATATGGATAAGTCTGAAAAAAAAAAAAAATAATAATAATAATAATAAATGACTTAACACTTTTTTGAGCGCTTCCGTTTTTCGGCTAAGGAGAGTTTTCGGCTAAAAACTGTAATAATAATACATCAAAATCAGTGTTATGAATTATTGACCTATTAAAGGCTGTAATTACCTCATCTAAAGTATTTTACATTGCAATTTTTTATTTTTTTTTAATTATGCATATTTTGTGTTTTTCCCTTCATATTTATTTTTTATTTTTTTTACAAAAAGACCATGAAACATAAAAAAAAACAAAAAAACATTACAAACATAAACACTTAATATCTATGGATAAGTCTAAATAATAATAATAATAATAATAATAATAATAATAAATGACTTAACACTTTTTTGAGTGCCTCCGTTTTTCGGCTAAGGAGGGATAGTTTGAGTTTTCGGCTAAAAACTGTAATAATAATGCATCAAAATCAGTGTTATGAATTATTGACCTATTAAAGGCTGTAATTACCTCATCTAAAGTATTTTACATTGCAACTGTTTTTTTTGTTTTTTTTTTAATTATGCATGTTTTGTGTTTTTCCCTTCATATTTTTTTTTTTTACAAAAAGAGCATAAAACATAAAAAAACAAAAAAACATTACAAACACTTTATGTATATGGATACGTCTGAAAAATAATAAGTGACTTAAAAACTGTAATAATATTGTAATAATGCATCAAAATCAGTGTTATGAATTATTGACCTATTAAAGGCTGTAATTACCTCATCTAAAGTATTTTACATTGCAACTGTTTTTTTGTTTTTTTTAAATGATGCATATTTTTTGTTTTTCCCTTCATAATTTTATTTTTATTTTGTATCTGTATTTTTTACGAAAATACCATAAAACATAAAACAAATACAAAAACATTACAAACATAAACACTTGATATCTATGGATAAGTCTGAAAAAAAAAATAAAAAAAAATACATGACTTAACACGTCTTTGACCGCCTCCGTTTTTCGTCTAAGGAGGGATCGTGTGAGTTTTCTGCTAAAAATTAATAATAATGCATCAAAATCAGTGTTATGAATTATTGACCTATTAAAGGCTGTAATTACCTCATCTAAAGTATTTTACTTTGCAACTTTTTTTTTCTTTTTTTATTTATGCATATTTTGTGTTTTTCCCTTCATAAATGTTTTTTTTTTTTTTTACAAAAAGACCATAAAACATAAAAAATACAAAAAATATTACAAACATACACACTTGATATCTATGGATGAGTCTGAAAGATAATAATAATAATAATAATAATAATAATAATAATAATAATAATAATAAATGACTTAAAACTTTTTTGAGCGCCTACGTTTTTCGGCTAAGGAGGGACAGTGTGAGTTTTCGGCTAAAAACTGTAATAATAATGCATCTAAATCAGTGTTATGAATTATTGACCTATTAAAGACTGTAATTACCTCATCTTAAGTATTTTACATTGCAACTGTTTTTTGGGGGAAATTATGCATTCCTTTCATCGATTTTTTGTTGTTGTTATTTTTTTCAACAAAAAGAGCATAAAACAAAAAATGTTTTTACCAACAAACACTTGATAACTTTGAATAGGTCGGAAGTTGTTGAAAAATTTGAAGCGTTGAAAGTTTGACAAAAACAATAAAGGAATTACTTATAACACCTTTTTTTCAGCAAAGGAGGGATAGTTTGCCTTTTTGTCTAAAAAAATGTCCTAGTTCCTAAAATAGTAATGCGTCAATTATTATAACTTAATTATAAATTATAAATATATATATATATATATATATATATATATATATATATATATATATATATATATATATATATATATATATATATATATATATATATATATATATATATACACACTACCGTTCAAAAGTTTGGGGTCACCCAAACAATTTTGTGGAATAGCCTTCATTTCTAAGAACAAGAATAGACTGTCGAGTTTCAGATGAAAGTTCTCTTTTTCTGGCCATTTTGAGCGTTTAATTGACCCCACAAATGTGATGCTCCAGAAACTCAATCTGCTCAAAGGAAGGTCAGTTTTGTAGCTTCTGTGACGAGCTAAACTGTTTTCAGATGTGTGAACATGATTGCACAAGGGTTTTCTAATCATCAATTAGCCTTCTGAGCCAATGAGCAAACACATTGTACCATTAGAACACTGGAGTGATAGTAGCTGGAAATGGGCCTCTATACACCTATGTAGATATTGCACCAAAAACCAGACATTTGCAGCTAGAATAGTCATTTACCACATTAGCAATGTATAGAGTGTATTTCTTTAAAGTTAAGACTAGTTTAAAGTTATCTTCATTGAAAAGTACAGTGCTTTTCCTTCAAAAATAAGGACATTTTAATTTTGAACGGTAGTATATATATATATATATATATATATATATATATATATATATATATATATATATATATATATATATATATATATATATATATATATATATATATATATATATATATATATATATATATATATTGTAAATGTATTTATTTTTATTTTTTTATTTTTTTTACAAAAAGAGCATAGAACAAAAAACTAACTTTTATGGTCTCTGTGAAAAAAATAAAAATAATAATTATTAAACCTTTTTGAGTGCGTCCGGTTTTGGTCGCGAAGGAGGCTTAGCGTAGTTTGGAATTGAGTGCACTCAAGTCGAACAAAACATTGGGACAGGCAGAAACATGACTGTGGGATTAGCGTAAAGGAGGCAAACACGAACAGGATTAACTCCAGATCCGACAAAAAACACGAGAAATGAATGAACACACGCAATAAAAGGCAGCTGGGAGAGAACGGCTTGGTATCAAAGTTCTAAATGAATAATAATCGGAGTTATTTTTAAAAACTGAATTCCATTGAAAAGTGGACATCCTTTCAAATGTGTCCTTGTGTTGAGACGTGATTCGGTTCTTGACGGACAGCGTCGCTGATAACCATCACTGACGTGACAAAACCTCAAGATAGCTTTTTGTTCATGCACTTCGTCGCAAAAACAAAACAAAAGGAGGCAAAGTAAAACGTATTGTGTGTCACAAATAGGCTAATGTTTTTCCCCGAGCCTCGTTGCGATTGGCTGATTACAACCGCCGATAACACGCTGTGCTTGTTAGCGTCTCGCAGATTTGGGGGACCTCCTGGAATAGGAACTTAAGCGATAACGGCAACAGCAGATAAGGGCAAAATCACAAAATAGGCCCGCCTGATTAATTAAAGTGGCCGTTGATATTGAACACTTTTAAATGTCAAAATGCATGTCGGTTCTGCAAGATTTGTGCTCTACAACCCTGCAACAAAGTAGACCAAGGAGGGAAGTTCCAATCGGGGGTTTAACCTGATCGTTCTGACATCGATCACTTAATAATACCTGTACATTTTTTTAATCTAACTAAGTGGAGCTATTGACAGTTTAACGACACAACCCTTTAGATCACGGGTGTCAAACTCATTTTAGATCGGGGGCCACATGGAGAAAAATCTACTCCCAAGTGGGCCAGACTGGTAAAATCACGGCACGATAACTTAAAAATAAAGACAACTTCGGATTGTTTTCTTTGTTTAAAAATAGAACAAGCACACTCTGAAATTGTACAAATCATAATGTTGTTGGGTTAATAGTATATATACTTTATTTGTCGTTATTTATATTTTCTGAACAAATTATATGATAATGTTCATCAATCAACTCATTGGTGTTAATTTTCAATCAAGATAAAAAAAATTGGTAACATTTTAGTATGGGGAACACATATTCACCATTAATTAATTGCTTATTAACATGCAAATTAGTAACATTTTGGGACTTAATTAGTCATTATTAAGTACTTATTAATGCCTTATTCTGCATGGCCTTATTATACAACCAGTAAGTCATTAAATAAGAGTCTTCTCTCAATAACCTCAGAATTATTGGTCATTAGTAACCCTAACCCTAACCCTTATATGTTTCCCTAGTGTCCAAATAACTCTAAATTAAGTCTTTGTTACTTTAATAAGCAACTAATCAATGGTGAATATGTTCCCCATTCTAAAGTGTTTCCAAAAATGTTTATCAAAATCAAATTACAGTATGTTATTTATTTAGTTTGATCATTTTCCTCAACTAATGTACTAACATCATGTGGTTTATTTTGTACATATGTAGCATCATCTACAAAGATACAAATAATTGCTATTGCGACATCCAGTGGACACATTTAGAACAGCTGTTTCTTTCATTCAAAAAGGTCAGGTTAATTTTTATACTTGGCAAACTCATCCCGCGGGCCGGATAAAACCGGTTTGCGGGCCTGATCCGGCCCTCGGGCCGTACGTTTGACACCCCTGCTTTAGATCATTCAATTGTTTGAGTTTGAGTTTATTTGGAACATGCAAGCATACAACATGATACATCACAAGTTCCAGTTTCTCTTTTCAACATGTTCGAAAAGGAGTAGGAAGAAGCAGAGTTTATTTAGTCCTGCCCCTTTTTCTTTTACATAACAGTCGCTAACACTTTTGTTCACTTCCTGTTCACAATTTATTCACAATGTACTCCATAAGTAATCACAATCAACATAAATAAATAAATAATAATTGGTGAAGTAAGTCATATTTCATATGATGAGATAAGTAAGATTATTTTGAGAGTGAAAGAATGGATGGATGAAATAAATTGAGAATGTTTATCATGGTTCTTCTTTTTTGTACTTTGTAAACACTTTAAGTTTGAAGAGTTTCTTGAAGTGTATCATATTAGTACATTGTTTGATTGCTTTGCTTAATCCATTCCATCATTTAATTCCACATATTGATATACTGAAGGTCTTAAGTGTTGTACGTGCATACAAATGTTTTAAATTACATTTCTCTCTAAGATTATATTTCTCCTCTTTTTTTGAGAAGAATGGTTGTATATTCTTGGGTAGCAGGTTATGGTTTGCTTTGTGTATAATTTTAGCTGTTTGCAAATTCACTATGTCGTGGAATTTCAGTATTTTTGATTCAATAAATAAAGGGTTTGTATGTTCTCTATATCCGACATTATGTATTATTATAACTGATCTTTTTTGTAACACCGTTAATGAATGAAGTGTACTTTTGTAATTATTTCCCCATATTTCTACACAGTAGCTCAGATATGTAACACTAGTCAGCAGTAGAGAATATGAAGTGGTTTTTGGTCTAGAACATGTTTTGCTTTATTCATTATTGACGTGTTTCTTGCTACTTTATGTTGTATATTTTTAACATGAGATTTCCAGTTCAATTTATCATCAATCATTATACCTAGAAATTTGGTTTCATTTACTCTTTCAATTTCTATTCCGTCCATTTGTAATTGTGTTTGACTTTCTCTTCTACTGTTACCAAATAGCATTATTTTAGTTTTACTGAGATTCAACGATAGTCTGTTTTTGTCAAACCATATTTTTAATTTGTTCATTTCTTCTGTTATTATTTGTATTATCTCCTGTGTGTTCTCTCCTGAACAAAACGCTGTTGTATCATCCGCAAATAATACTAACTTTAAATCTTTTGTAACTTTACAAATGTGTAAATTGAATAATTTAGGTCCGAGTATTGATCCCTGAGGTACACCACAGGATATATTTAGCGTTGTAGACGTGTGTTCGCCTAGCTTCACGTATTGTTTCCTGTTCGTTAGATAACTTCTTATCCAGTTTAAAACTAACCCTCTGATGCCGTATCGTTCTAGTTTTTTTATTACAATATTGTGATTAATTGTGTCAAATGCTTTAGTTAGATCCATAAACACTGGTGCTGCACATTTTTTTACCATCTATTGTTCCATCAAAAAAAAAAAGTACACAAAAACTCAACGTAATCTAGCAGACATAAAAGTGGTCAGAATCAAGCGTTTCCAAACATGTAGGGACTTGTTTCTAAAGAAAAGTCCCACCTTAAAGGCCAAATGAAAGCCACTACTACCGACCACGCAGTCTGATAGTTTATATATCAATGATGAAATCTTAACTAGAGATGTCCGATAATATCGGCCTGCCGATATTATCGGCCGATATATGCGTTAAAATGTAATATCGTAAATTATTGGTATCGTTTTTTTTTATTATCGGTATCGTTTTTTTTTTTTTTTTTTTTTTTTTTTTATTAAATCAACATAAAAAACACAAGATACACTTACAATTAGTGCACCAACCCAAAAAACCTCCCTCCAATATTACATTTTTAAGCATTTATCGGCCGATAATATCGGCCGATAAATGCTTTAAAATGTAATATCGGAAAATATCGGTATTGTTTTTTTTATTATCGGTATCGTTTTTTAATTTTATTTTTTTAATTTTTTTTATTAAATCAACATGAAAAACACAAGATACACTTACAATTAGTGCACCAACCCAAAAAACCTCCCTCCAATATTACATTTTTAAGCATTTATCGGCCGATAATATCGGCCGATAAATGCTTTAAAATGTAATATCGGAAAATATCGGTATTGTTTTTTTTATTATCGGTATCGTTTTTTAATTTTATTTTTTTAATTTTTTTTATTAAATCAACATAAAAAACACAAGATACACTTACAATCAGTGCACCAACCCCAAAAAACCTCCCTCCAATATTACATTTTTAAGCATTTATTCACACAAAAGGGTTGTTTCTTTCTGTTATTAATATTCTGGTTCCTACATTATATATCAATATATATCAATACAGTCTGCAAGGGATACAGTCCGTAAGCACACATGATTGTGCGTGCTGCTGCTCCACTAATAGTACTAACCTTTAACAGTTAATTTGACTAATTTTCATTCATTACTAGTTTCTATGTAACTGTTTTTATATTGTTGTACTTTCTTTTTTATTCAAGAAAATGTTTTTAATTTATTTATCTTATTTTACTATTTTGTTTTAAAAAGTACCTTATCTTCACCATACCTGGTTGTCCAAATTAGGCATAATAATGTGTTGATTCCACAACTGCATATATCGGTTGATATCGGTGTCTGTAATTAAAGAGTTGGACAATATCGGAATATCGGATATCGGCAAAAAACCATTATCGGACATCCCTAATCTTAACATTGCAACACATGCCAATACGGCCGGGTTAACTTATAAAGTGCAATTTTAAATTTCCCGCTAAACTTCCGGTTCAAAACGCCTTTGGAGGATGACGTATGCGCGTGACGTCGAGAGATCCACGGAAGTGTTTGGACCATATAGAACACAATACACAGAGCTCTGTTTTCTTCGACAAAATTCCACAGTATTCTGGACATCTGTGTTGGTGAATCTTTTGCAATGGAGGCTGCAAAGAAGAACGTTGTAGGTGGGGTCGGTGTATGCGGCTGGCTGTAGCAACACAACAAGGAGGACTTTGACTTGGATAGCAGACCCGCTAGCGGCGAACTCACCTTGACTTCCTACGTTTCCGGGCCGCCGACCGCATCGTCAAACGCTGGAACGCAGGTGAGCACGGGTGTTGATGAGCAGATGAGGGCTGGCTGGCGTAGGTGGAGCGCTAATGTTTTTATCATAGCTCTGACGAGGTCCCGTTGTTAAGTTAGCGTCATTAGCAACAGCATTGCTAGGCTTCGACAGGCGTCGAATACACATTAACCGTGTATTTACATGTCCAGTGTTTGGTTCGGTGTCTCCTGATAGTAGTATTGTTGATCTTCTGTCTATCCTTCCAGTCAGGGGTTTATTTCTTTTGTTTCTATCTGCATTTGAGAACGATGCTATCAAGTTAGCTCAGTAGCTAAGTGTGTCGCCGATGTATTGTCTTGGAGATAAAAGTCACTCTGAATGTCCATTTCGCGTGCTCGACTCTCATTTTCAAGAGGATATAGTATCCGAGGTGGTTTAAAATACAAATCCGTGATCCACAACAGAAAAAGGAGAGAGTGTGGAATCCAATGAGCCAGCTTGTACCTAAGTTACGGTCAGAGCGAAAAAAGGTACGTCCGGCACTGCCTCTAGTTCTTCACTCTAACGTTCCTCATCCACGAATCGTTCATCCTCGCTCAAATTAATGGGGTAATCGTCACTTTCTCGGTCCTAATATCTCTTGCTCCATTGTAAACAACGGGGAATTGTGAGCAGCACTACCGCTTGTGACGTCACGCTACTTCCGGTAGGGGCAAGGTTTTTTTTTTATCAGCGAGCAAAAGTTGCGAACTTTATCGTCGATTTTCTCTACTAAATCCTTTCAGCAAAAATATGGCAATATCGCGAAATGATCAAGTATGACACATGGAATGGATCTGCTATTCCCGTTTAAATTAAAAAAAAAATCATTTCAGTAGGCCTTTAATTTTAAGTTTACCCACAAGTTTTCCAATGTGAGATTTAAAAGACAAGTTCCCATCAATAACAATCCCCAAGGCGTTATATGTCGTGATCATTTCAAGTTCAACCTTCTGAGCGGTTCATATTTTTTGGAGTGTTCAATGTCAATCGTTTGCAATTTGAAAAACACCACCTTAGATTTCTGTGCATTCAGCACTAGTCTCAGTTTTGTCAGCTGGGACTGAACAACATCAAAAGTTGACTGCAAGAGCTCAAAGGTTCGCACAACAGCGGGGGATGAACATATGACCGTGTTGTCTGCATAAAAATGGAAAGCAGCATCTGACACATTATCACAGAGATTATTTACATAGATGGAAAGTAACTGACCTAATATGGAACCCTGAGGTACACCCTTTAAAGGCCTACTGAAATTATTTTTTTTTTATTTAAACGGGGATAGCAGATCTATTCTATGTGTCATACTTGATCATTTCGCGATATTGCCATATTTTTGCTGAAAGGATTTAGTATAGAACAACGACGATAAAGATTGCAACTTTTGGTATCTGATAAAAAAAAGGCTTGCCCCTACCGGAAGTAGCGTGACGTAGTCAGTTGAACATATACGCAAAGTTCCCTATTGTTTACAATGATGGCCGCATGAAGTGAGAGAGATTCGGACCGAGAAAGCGACAATTTCCCCATTAATTTGAGCGAGGATGAAAGATTTGTGGATGAGTAAAGTGCAAGTGAAGGACTAGTGGGGAGTTGAAGCTATTCAGATAGGTAAGATGCTGTGAGAGCCGGGGGTGACCTGATATTCAGCTGGGAATGACTACAACAGTAAATAAACACAAGACATATATATACTCTATTAGCCACAACACAACCAGGCTTATATTTAATATGCCACAAATTAATCCTGCATAAAAACACCTGCGTGTTTGTTATGCTAGCTCCTAGCTCCTCTGCTAGCTCCTAGCTCCATAGAACACGCCAATACAATTCAAACACCTGATCAACACACACAATCACTCAGCCCAAAAGACCGTTCACCTAACCCAAGGTTCATAAAGCTTATATATTTTTAAAAAGTTACGTATGTGACGCGCACGTACGGTACGGTACGTGTTATGCTAGCACCTAGCTCCTATGCTAGCTCCTAGCTCCATAGAACACGCCAATACAATTCAAACACCTGATCAACACACACAATCACTCAGCCCAAAAGACCGTTCACCTAACCCAAGGTTCATAAAGCTTATATATTTTAAAAAAGTTACGTACATACGCAAAAAAAAGTTGCGCACATACGGTCAAGCGATCAAATGTTTAGAAGCCAAAGCTGCATACTCACAGTAGCACGTCTGCGTCTTTGTCATCCAAATCAAAGTAATCCTGGTAAGAGTCTGTGTTGTCCCAGTTCTCTACAGGCGTCTGTGTATCGAAGTCAAAAGTCCTCCTGGTTAGAGTCTCTGTTATCCGAGTTCTTCCATCTTGACTGCATCTTTCGGGAATGTAAACAAAGAAGCGCCGGCTGTGGACTGTTGTTGCTGACTACGTTCGAAAAATACGTCCATTTCGCACAGACAACTTTCTTCTTTGCTTGCTCAGCTTCCTTCTCCATAATGCAATGAACATGATTGCAACAGATTCACGAACACAGATGTCCAGAATACTGTGGAATTATGAAATGAAAACAGAGCTTTTTCGTATTGGCTTCAATGTGGAAGGCATACCCGTGTTCGCCGGTCTACGTCACACACATACGTCATCCTCAGAGGCGTTTCGAACCGGAAGTTTAGCGGCAAATTTAAAATGTCACTTTATAAGTTAACCCGGCCGTATTGGCATGTGTTATAATGTTAAGATTTCATCATTGATATATAAACTGTCAGACTGCGGGGTCGGTAGTAGTGGCTTTCAGTAGGCCTTTAAATACAGGGAGGACAGACGAAGAGGACCCAGCAAACTGGACACATTGGGTTCTATCGGACAGGTAATTAGAACACCACTTCACAGCATGCTGAGATAGACCAATCCTGTGCAGTCTGTCTGCCAAAATGATCTGGTTGACCGTATCAAATGCTTCTAAAAGGTTGATAAGCTGCACAATAACGTCATTCGCTACTTTGATAGCAGCAGTTATGGCGCTATGTCTCTTCCTGAAACCTGATTGTTCAGAAAGCAGACCATTGTGTCCAAGATTTCTTTAAGTTGTTCACTAACAAACTTTTCAAGAACTTTAGCTAGGACGCATAACTTGGAGTTGGGTCTATAGTCATTACCGGCTGTGGGATCTCCTCTTCTCAACAAAGGTAAGACATAGGCAGACTGCCAAATGTAAGGAATCTCATTACCGGACAAAGGAAAGATGCGTAAAAGGTTCTGCAATAAAATCAATGGCTGACTTTAAAAAGAAGGGCTCAGGTTTGTCAGGACCTACAGATTTACCAGGATCCACTTGTTTTAAGGCTCCAGAGGAGTCAAACTAAATGTATCAGCTATGGAAGTGTGAAGGGATGGTGACATGCAAACCTTCTGAAGATTCCAAGACCAAAAAGCTATTTTTCCCGAGATTTACGTTGGCCCTAGGAACAAACATGCCAAGGATGTCCATCAACTTTAGGCCGTAGCGACTGGAGTCTCTAGACATAAAATAACGCAAATAAGGGGGAACCATACCAATAAGTGATTAATATATAAAAAACATCCATTGAGAAAAATCTGCGTACTGACAAAGATGGACAGTTTGTTGTTGTATATCTGTTGGTCGTGTGATGGGTGATGAGCCAAGAAGACCCCAACGAGGAATCGTCGAATAAAAATCTTTGTTTCAGGCTCAGACTGGAACTGCAGTTTCCAGGAGAAAGAGTATGGGCTTGATTACTCCTCTGCTGTCTTCTTGGACAACTGTCCTTAAATACCTTTTCTTTGAACTGCTTTGTGACCAAAGGCGACGGCTGTTTACAACCCCCCTCCCTTAGAAACAGCTGTTGCCGTGTAATCAGGGAAAGTCCAAATAAAAGAGGAGGCGTGCGACCTTTCGTCAGAGCGTGGTGGAAGACTGCGCAAAGAGTACAGCCCAGACGTTTCTCCTCAATTGAGCTAAATTGAATGATGTCTCTGTTTAATTCCTTGCTTCTTGTCTGTTTGATAAATGTCATCAGTGTTTGAACCTGACATATAGTATTCTAATATTCCTCAATAAAAAGGAGTTTGACAGCCCCGAGGACAATTCCTGGCTCCCTTTGTAAAGTCGAGGCTTGTCAAAGTTTTCCCGCCGACACATTTTTCCGCCCTCAATCCAGACGGAAAGACTGTATTTTGGCGCTTTTGGCCATCCTTCTTCTACGACCTATCCAAGAGTTTCCCCCGTGAGACGATGCTTTGAATTATGCAGCCTTTCACTCTCGCTGGCTGTCTTTTTTTTTTTTTTCCCTTACATTTGCATACATTACCCCGACAGCGGCCGTGTGGGGACGTCCAGATGTTTGCTGACCTGGAAGCTGCCATTGATATATTTTGGTACTTGACACATGTGTTAGCATTTTAACATGCTAGTTTGTTTTAACTCATGTAGACATTTCAGTGTAACATTTTTCAATACCTGTTAGCCTGCTAGCTTGGTGATATTTTGGTATTTGAGGCATGCTAACATTAGTATGCTAGCATTGTAAACAATTGTTTTTTTACTACACACACTACAGTAATATATTTAGGTACTTGATGTTTGGAAACGTTAGCATGCTAGCATTTCAAACATGTTTTAAGTAGAACTCAAAGTAATATATTTTGGTACTTGACACATGTTACAGTTGGCATTTTACATGCTAGTTTCTTTTAACTCATTTGTACATCTCAGCGTCAAATATTTTGTTACTGGTGAATGATATCTGTTAGCATGATAGCTTGGTCATATTTTGGTACTCGATACATGCTAACGTTAGTATGCTAGCATTGTAAAAAAAAAAAAATTCAGGTACACACCTCAGAGTAATATATTTAGGTACTTGATGCATGCACACGTTAGCATGCTAGCATTTCAAACACATTTTGGTTTTGTACATATCAGCGTCAACTATTTTGTTAGTTGATGAATGATACCTGTTAGCATGCTAGCTTGGTCTATTTTGGTACTTGATGCATGCCAACGTTAGCATGCTAGCATTGTAAACAAATGTTTTAGGTAGACCTCAAATGAATATATTTTGGTACTTGACACATGTTACAGTTAGCATTTTAACATGTTAGCATTAACATGCTAGATGATTTTTTACTCATACATCTCAGCGTCAAATATTTCGTTACTGGTGAATGATACCTGTTAGCATGCTAGCTTGGGCATATTTTGGTACTTGATGCATGCTAATGTTAGCATGCTAGCATTGTAAAAAAAAAAATCAAGTACACACTACCGAGTAATATATTTTTATACTTGATGCATGCAAACATTAGCATGCTAGCATTTCAAACACATTTTTTTAGGTAGACCTCAAAGAAATATATTTTGGTATTGTACATCTTCCAGTTAGCATTTTAACATGCTAGTTTCTTTTAACTCATTTGTACATCTCAGCGTCAAATATTTTGTTACTGATGAATGATACCTGTTAGCATGCTAGCTTGGTCATATTTTGGTATTTGATGCATGCTAACATTAGTATGCTAGCATTGTGAAACAAAAATTTTCAAGTACACACACTAGAGTAATATATTTAAGTACTTGATGCATGCAAATAGTAGCATGCTAACATTTCAAACACATTTTTAGGTAGACCTCAAAGTAATAGATGTTGGTATTTTACACGTTACATTTAGCATTTTAACATGCTAGTTTCTTTTAACTCATTTGTACATCTCAGCGTCAAATATTTTGTTACTGGTGAATGATACCTGTTAGCATGCTAGCTTGGTCATATTTTGGTACTCGATGCATGCCAACGTTAGTATGCTAGCTTTGTAAAAAAAAAAAAAGTCAGGTACACACCTCAGAGTAATATATTTTGGCACTTGATGCATGCACACGTTAGCATGCTAGCATTTCAAACACATTTTTTTAGGTAGACCTCAAAGTAATACTGTATATTTTGGTACTTGACAGATGTTACAGTTAGCATTTTAACATGCTAGTTTGTTTTAACTCATGTAGACATTTCAGTGTAAAATGTTTCAATATTTGTTAGCGCGTTAGCTTGGTGATATTTTGGTATTTGAGGCATGCTAACATTAGTATGCTAGCATTGTAAACAACTGTTTTTCAACTACACACACTAGAGTAATATATTTAGGTACTTGATGTTTGGAAACGTTAGCATGCTAGCATTTCAAACATTTTTTTAGGTAGACCTCAAAGTAATACTGTATATTTTGGTACTTGACACATGTTACAGTTAGCATTTTAACATGCTAGTTTGTTTTAACTCATGTATACATCTCAGTGTCAAATTTTTCGTTATTGATGAATGATACCTGTTAGCATGCTAGCTTGTTGATATTTTGGAATTTGATGCATGCTAACGTTAGTATATGCTAGCATTGTAAAAAAAATGCAGGTCTAAGCCTCAGAGTAATAGAATTATGCAGCTTTTACTCTCCCGAGTTGTCTTTTTTTTCCTTTCTTCCATTTGCATACATTTCCCGGGCAGCGACCGTGTGGGGACGTCCAGATGTTTGCTGACCTGGAAGCTACGTTGGCAGCACGCTAGAAGAAGTTACACTTTTTAAATCCTCTTCTTCCGCCGTTTCCTCACGGAAAAAAAACCAAAAAAAACAGGCACAGATGCACGCTGACCACAAAACCAGCTCCGGCTTATGAAGTCCTCCCAAATAATCATCTCCGCTCTGCCAAACTCCAAAAGTCCTTTTATTTGTCGTTCCCGATATTCACCCAATTCCTTTTTAATTGCTGGATAATCAGCGAGCGCACGCCCCCGTGCATGTTTTTTATTAAATCAACATAAAAAACACAAGATACACTTACAATTAGTGCACCAACCCAAAAAAACCTCCCTCCAATATTACATTTTTAAGCATTTATCGATACTATCAGCCAATAAATGCTTAAAAATGCAATATCGAAAAATATCGGTATCGTTTTTTTCATTATCAGTATCGTTTTTTTAAAAATTGTTTTAATTTTTTTTTATTAAATCAACATAAAAAACACAAGATACACTTACAATTAGTGCACCAGCCCAAAAAAACCTCCCTCCAATATTACATTTTTAAGCATTTATCGATACTATCAGCCAATAAATGCTTAAAAATGCAATATCGAAAAATATCGGTATCGTTTTTTTATTATCAGTATCGTTTTTTTAAAAATTGTTTTAATTTTTTTTTATTAAATCAACATAAAAAACACAAGATACACTTACAATTAGTGCACCAACCCAAAAAACCTCCCTCCGATATTACATTTTTAAGCATTTATCGGCCGATAATATCGGCAGGCCGATAATATCGGCCAATAAATGCTCAAAAAAGTAATATCGGAAAATATCGGTATTGTTTTTTTTATTATCGGTATCGTTTTTTAATTTTATTTTTTAAATTTTTTTAATTAAATCAACATAAAAAACACAAGATACACTTACAATTAGTGCACCAACCCAAAAAAACCTCCCTCCAATATTACATTTTTAAGCATTTATCGATATTATCAGCCAATAAATGCTTAAAAATATAGTATCGGAAAATATCTGTATCGTGTTTTTTATTATCAGTATCGTTTTTTTAAAACATTTTTTATTTTTTTTTACTAAATCAACATAAAAAACACAAGATACACTTACAATTAGTGCACCAACCCAAAAAACCTCCCTCCGATATTACATTTTTAAGCATTTATCGGCCGATAAATGCTTTAAAATGTAATATCGTAAAATATCGGTATTGTTTTTTTTATTATAGGTATCGTTTTTTAATTTTATTTTTTAAATTTTTTTTATTAAATCAACATAAAAACACAAGATACACTTACAATTAGTGCACCAACCCAAAAAACCCTCCCTCCAATATTAGATTTTTAAGCATTTATCGATATTATCAGCCAATAAATGCTTAAAAATGCAATATCGGAAAATATCGGTATCGTTTTTTTATTATCAGTATTGTTTTTTTTTTTTTAAATTTAATTTTTTTTTATTAAATCAACATAAAAAACACAAGATACACTTACAATTAGTGCACCAACCCAAAAAACCTCAATCCGATATTACATTTTTAAGCATTTATCGGCCGATAATATCGGCAGGCCGATAATATCGGCAGGCCGATAATATCGGCCAATAAATGCTTAAAAAAGTAATATCGGAAAATATCGGTATTGTTTTTTTTATTATCGGTATCGTTTTTTAATTTTATTTTTTTTATTTTTTTTATTAAATCAACATAAAAAACACAAGATACACTTACAATTAGTGCACCAACCCAAAAAAACCTCCCTCCAATATTACATTTTTAAGCATTTATCGATATTATCAGCCAATAAATGCTTAAAAATGTAATATCGGAAAATATCGGTATCGTTTTTTTTATTATCAGTATCGTTTTTTTTTAAATTGTTTTAATTTTTTTTTATTAAATCAACATAAAAAACACCAGATACACTTACAATTAGTGCACCAACCCAAAAAACCCTCCCTCCAATATTACATTTTTAAGCATTTATCGATATTATCAGCCAATAAATGCTTAAAAATGCAATATCGGAAAATATCGGTATCGTTTTTTTTATTATCAGTATCGTTTTTTTTAAAAAAAAAATTATTTTTTTTTATTAAATCAACATAAAAAACACAAGATACACTTACAATTAGTGCACCAACCCAAAAAACTTCCCTCCAATATTACATTTTTAAGCATTTATCGATATTATCAGCCAATAAATGCTTAAAAATGTAATAGAGTATATCGGTATCATTTTTTTACCATCGGAATCGTTTTTTATTTTTTTTATTTTTATTTTTTTAATTAAATCAACATAAAAAACACAAAATACACTTACAATTAGTGCACCAACCCAAAAAACCTCCCTCCGATATTACATTTTAAAGCATTTATCTGCCGATATTATCGGCAGGCCGATATTATCGGCCGAAAAATGCTTTAAAATGTAATATCGGAAAATATCGGTATCGTTTTTTTTTTTTATTAACAGTATCGTTTTTTTTTTTTTATTAATTTTTTGTATTAATTTAACATAAAAAACACAAGATACACTTACAATTAGTGCACCAATCCAAAAAATCTCCCTCCGATATTACATTTTTAAGCATTTATCGGCCGATAATATCGGCAGGCCAATAATAAAGGCCAATAAATGCTTAAAAAAGTAATATCGGAAAATATCGGTATTGGTTTTTTTTATTATCGGTATCGTTTTTTAATTTTATTTTTTAAATTTTTTTTATTAAATCAACATAAAAAACACAAGATACATTTACAATTAGTGCACCAACCCAAAAAAACCTCCCTCCAATATTAAATTTTTAAGCATTCATCGATATTATCAGCCAATAAATGCTTAAAAATGTAATATCGGAAAATATCGGTATAGTTTTTTTATTATCAGTATCGTTTTTTTAAAATTGTTTTTATTTATTTTTATTAAATCAACATAAAAAACACAAGATACACTTACAATCAGTGCACCAACCCAAAAAACCTCCCTCTGATATTACATTTTTAAGCATTTATCGGCCGATAATATCGGCAGGCCGATAATATCGGCCAATAAATGCTTAAAAATGTAATATCGGAAAATATCTGTATCGTTTTTTTTGTTATCATTATTGTTTTTTTTTAATTTTTTTTATTTTTTTTTTATTAAATCAACATAAAAAACACAAGATACACTTACAATTAGTGCACCAACCCAAAAAACCTCCCTCCAATATTACATATTTAAGCATTTATCGATATTATCAGCCAATAAATGCTTAAAAATGTAATATCAGAGTATATCGGTATCATTTTTTTATTATCGGAATCGTTTTTTATTTTTTTTTATTTTTATTTTTTTAATTAAATCAACATAAAAAACACAAAATACACTTACAATTAGTACACCAACCCAAAAAACCTCCCTCCGATATTACATTTTAAAGCATTTTTCGGCCGATAATATCGGCCTGCCGATATTATCGGCCGAAAAATGCTTTAAAATGTAATATCGGAAAATATCGGTATCGTTTTTTTATTAACAGTATCGTTTTTTTTGTTTTTTTTGTTTTTTTTTATTAATTTAACATAAAAAACACAAGATACACTTACAATTAGTGCACCAACCCAAAAAACCTCCCTCCCCCATTCACACTCATTCACACAAAAGGGTTGTTTCTTTCTGTTATTAATATTCTGGTTCCTACATTATATATCAATATATATCAATACAGTCTGCAAGGGATACAGTCCGTAAGCACACATGATTGTGCGTGCTGCTGCTCCACTAATAGTACTAACCTTTAACAGTTAATTGTACTCATTTTCATTAATTACTAGTTTCTATGTAACTGTTTTTATATTGTTTTACTTTCTTTTTTATTCAAGAAAATGTTTTTAATTAATTCATCTTATTTTATTTTATTAATTTAAAAAAAAAGGACCTTATCTTCACCATACCTGGTTGTCCAAATTAGGCATGATAATGTGTTAATTCCACGACTGTATATATCGGTATCGGTTGATATCGGTATCGGTAATTAAAGAGTTGGACAATATCGGAATATCGGATATCGGCAAAAAGCCATTATCGGACATCCCTAAAAAATGGTGTTACATTACAGGTACATTACGATTGCTACATTTATTTATATCATCATTCTATTTATTCACAATATATCAATAGAATAGTTCCACTTCCAACTATTGGAAACGTGTTCGGGGAAGTTGTAGATGTTTTATTACGATTTAGGTATGTCCTCGCGTCCTTTATCCTACGGACAGAATCATGTCTTTTTCCAGGCGTGCGCCCAACAACTCCATGTTCTGAGTAACATGGGATGCTGGGAGGCAGATGTCTTTGCTCCTCAGCTGCAGTTTGGCTTTATCCTGCTGGCTGAAGTCCAGCATCAGTGACATTATGTCTGAGAACTGAACGGGTACCCGAGGGTGACCGCAGATGGCGCGCTGGCCAACCTTCCCGTAAAGTCTTCCCTCGCAGACGGCGCCACCAAATTGATTAACGTGACCCGGACTGGCCCTCGGTCCTCCAACCGTGACGGCGTTGGAGGGTGAGGATTTCACGTCACCGTAACCGGGTCAACGGTTGCCACGTGTCTACCGAGCGGTTCTGTTCTGTTGGGTAAATCCTGATCCCTTCACCTTCTAACAAGACGACCAAAGAACTAAACAAAAAGGATCCATAGGAATGTTTTCATTTGTCATGTTTTCATTTATCTGCATCTCTTCTACAGTCCGAACTATTTATATTAAGACTCATAGCTCGGTTGGTAGAGTGGCCGTGCCAGCAACTTGAGGGTTCCAGGTTCGATCCCCGCTCCCGCCATCCTAGTCACTGCCGTCGTGTCCTTGGGCAAGACACTTTACCCACCTGCTCCCAGTGACACCCACACTGGTTTAAATGTAACTTAGATATTGGGTTTCACTATGTAAAGCGCTTTGAGTCACTTGAGAAAAAGCGCTATATAAATATAATTCACTTCACTTCACTTCACATTAGCGATGTGCACACAAATTAAAAGTCTAACTCAGGGGTCGGCAACCCAAAACGTTGAAAGAGCCACAAATAAAGTACTATCTATCTATCTATCTATCTATCTATCTATTGGACCAAAAATACAAAAAAAACTAATCTGTCTGGAGCCACAAAAAATGAAAAGTCTTATATAAGTGTTATAATGAAGGCAACACATGACGTAAGTGTCAATATTAGCTATATTAGCCTACTATCAAAATGACTTTAAAAATCTTATAAAAGTGTTATAATGAAGGCAACACATGATGTAAGTGTCTATATTAGCTATATTAGCCTACTATCAAAATGACTTTAAAAGTCTTATATACGTGTTATAATGAAGGCAACACAGGATGTAAGTGTCTATATTAGCTATATTAGCCTACTATCAAAATGACTTTAAAAGTGTTGTAATGAAGGCAACACATGATGTAAGTGTCTATATTAGCTATATTAGCCTACTATCAAAATGACTTTAAAAATCTTATAAAAGTGTTATAATGAAGGCAACACATGATGTAAGTGTCTATATTAGCTATATTAGCCTATTATCAAAATGACTTTAAAAGTCTTATATACGTGTTATAATGAAGGCAACACAGGATGTAAGTGTCTATATTAGCTATATTAGCCTACTATCAAAATGACTTTAGAAATCTTATAAAAGTGTTATAATGAAGGCAACACATGATGTAAGTGTCTATATTAGCCTACTATCAAAATGACTTTAAAAGTGTTGTAATGAAGGCAACACATGATGTAAGTGTCTATATTAGCTATATTAGCCTACTATATAAAAATGACTTTAAGTCTTATATAAGTGTTTTAATGAAGGCAACACATGATGTAAGTGTATATATTTGCTCTAATGGCCTACTATCAAAATGACTTTAAAAGTCTTATATACGTGTTATAATGAAGGCAACACAGGATGTAAGTGTCTATATTAGCTATATTAGCCTACTATCAAAATGACTTTAAAAGTGTTGTAGTGAAGGCAACACATGATGTAAGTGTCTATATTAGCTATATTAGCCTACTATATAAAAATGACTTTATGTCTTATATAAGTGTTTTAATGAAGGCAACACATGACCTAAGTGTCTATATTTGCTCTAATGGCCTACTATCAAAATGACTTTAAAAGTCTTATATAAGTGTTATAATGAAGGCAACACATGATGTAAGTGTCTATATAAGCTATATTAGCCTACTATCAAAATGACTTTAAAAGTGTTGTAATGAAGGCAACACATGATGTAAGTGTCTCTATTACCTATATTAGCCTACTATATAAAAATGACTTTAAGTCTTATATAAGTGTTTTAATGAAGGCAACACATGACCTAAGTGCCTATATTAGCTCTAATGGCCTACTATCAAAATGACTTTAAAAGTCTTATATACGTGTTATAATGAAGGCAAAACGTGACGTAAGTGTCTATATTAGCTGTAATAGCCTACTATCAAAATTACTTTAAAAGTCATATAAGTGTTTTAATGTAGGCAACATATGATGTAAGTGTCTATATTAGCTATGTTAGCCTACTATCAAAATGACTTTACAATTCTTATATAAGTGTTATAATGGAGACAACACATGATGTATGTGTCTATTCTAGCTATATTAGCCTGCTATCAAAATGACTTTAAAAGTTTTATATAAATGTTATAATGAAGGCAACACATGATGTAAGTGTCTATATTAGTTATATTAGCCTACTATCAAAATGGCTTTAAAAGTATTATATAAGTGTTATAATGAAGACAACACATGATGTAAGTGTCTATATTAGCTATAATAGCCTACTATCAAAATGACTATGTGTCGCAGGCCGAAGAAAATCGTTGTTGACAGAAATGTTGAAATTTAATATTTATTGTACACATTTTTACAACATTAGAAACCATTATTCAGAAGGTTAGATAACTTGTGGAAATGAGTGTCTTAGAATGGCCAAAGGTATAGATGTGTGTGTCCAAGTTGAAGGAAACGGCAGGCTGTCTTCTTCTAATGGATTTATTACAATCTTTGGCAAGCTGGGTAATGTTTGCTGTGGTCTGGAACAACATGGCACACAAACAACTATCTGAAATGTGTCATGGGACATGCACAACTAAATTATATACAAAGAGGATAAAATAAATATACCTACAAATGAGGCATAATGATGCAATATGTACATACAGCTAGCCTAAATAGCATGTTAGCATCGATTAGCATGCAGTCACGCACTGACCAAAACAAGCCTGATTAGCACTCCACACAAGTCAATAACATCAACAAAGCGCACCTTTGTGCATTCACGCACAGCATAAAACGTTTGGTGGACAAAATGAGACATTGAAGGAGTGGAAGATTTTACATGTAAACAAACTGTTGCGTCACAGTCCACACTACGGTGAGTTCAAGAACCGCATTAATTAGTAGGACAAAACAATGTTCACCTAATAGTCTCATCAGTGAAGCATACACACAAACATATTAAACAGTGGGCTTTCTAACAATTGGAAAGGTTTGTGTCTTGTTTGTCCTCAAACAAAAAATAATAATTTTCCCCCATCTTTTTCTATTTTCAATCCTTTTTAAAAAAAAATGCTCCAGCTATATTTGTTGTGGTAGAGGCAGGGACTAAATTGAATAGGGAATGGGGAACTTAAAGGATAGCAGCGGTTGGGTTTTAAGACACATTAACAACATCTGGTAAGAGCCCCCACCGGTAGGAGTAGAGATCAGGGGTTGGAAGTCACCAACCCCGATTCCATTGAGCAAAGTGACAACACCTGGGTGTTGTCTGCATTTGTACAAACAAATTGGGTGTTGTCCAAACTGGCTGGCCCCGAGGCTAGAACAACAAAGAGTAACTGTCTGCAAGAGAGTGATGTCAGGCCCGTACTACTTTTCTCCTGGAAGCTGCAGTTCTATTCTGAGGCTCGCTGAATCAAATGAAGCTTTTTGTTCAATGATTCCACATTGCCGTCATATTTGGTCCATTCACACCACCGAGTCGTCCTCAGGTCCGGACGAGGATGACAAAACCGGCAATATACAACACTTTAAAAACGAGACTAGCAAAAAAAAAAAAGTATATTATTGAGTGTCATGTGTCGGTGTAACAAAAGAAAATATTCAGTTGTCTTAATGAGATGTTTTATTCGCAACATTACTGCTACTTCAAGTGCTAACTGCTCACCTCGGACACAACCCGTACATAATCGCAACATAAAAAGCACAGAACAGCTCCATTTCAAAAAGAGAGGTAAAACAAAAGTAGTGAACAGAAGGAAAACAGCGATAAATACTGTGATATCGTCAAACAAGCAGATATATACAAAGCCATGTTTAACAGTGGAATGTTTTTTTTATATAAAACACTGTTCTTTTCATTTTTTTATTTTTGTTTGTTTGATATTCATGTAAAGTTCAGCTGTTTTTTCAGTGGGGCCCTGGCTCCACTGCAAGCATGAATTAATAAAGTCAAGTCAAGTCAAGTCTACGGCTTAGTCAGCACCTACAGTGAGCGAACTTGTCCAAAAGATGGCGCCGTAGCACAAACAAGAATGAACAACAAATCAGCGATTGAAGTGACAAACTTGCCATCCAAACAACACACCGTTTGTTGACAAGAGGATATGACAGCCATGGAAGCACATTCAATCTATTTGTTAAGCAGAGGTAACACAAGCCGGTGAAAGGACTCAAAAGAGCTGGCGTCAGAGTGCTACAGCTAACAAACACAGCTCTCGATGACATCACACATCACTGGTCAACAGGCCCCGCCTTTTAAAGGCACAGACACACGCACATTGTGCTCTATATGAAACGTCTTTCAACTGCAAATGCCAGAGATTTTTTTTTTTAAATAACGTATTTATTACTTTCCCTCGTACATTTATTTAGGAGTAATTATGTTTGTAATTAAATACTTTTGTTGATAAAGTAACGAGTAACTATAATTCATTGCTTTTTAAAAGTACATAACAGAACACTGGTGACCATCCAAGGGAAACACAGAAAGTGGCCGCTTTAGACAATACAAAAAGAATGCCTTTATAAGTTAATAATGCTAACACAGACACTCGTAAAAGTGTTAGCATATTAGCTAATGCTATCAACGCTAGCTTCATTACATTACAATACAAACACCCCTACAGACATCACACATGGGACGGTTTAAGAAGTAAGAATTGTTTTAGTTATATTATAAAACTTAGAAGATAGTAAAGCACTTGCCCTTCCGGTTGAAAGCTCTAAACGGAAGGAAATACTGCGGTTAACCCACTGTACAAAAGATGGAGCCACAGCACAAACAATAACACAACTTTTAAGTGTCCTTGCATGTTTTTAATGGAAACTATTTGCATTACTTAGACTTAGACAAACTTCATTTGATCCACAAGGGAAACTGTTCCACACATTAGCTCATTTACAAGGGATGAAAAAGGTAAGGATGGAAAGGATAATGCAGGTATAAAGTAGACTAAAATGTACCATAGTAGCAATATAAAATACAACATATATAATATTTACAAATTATATAAAGCAGTGTTTTTCAACCACTGTGTGCCGTGAGATACAGTCTGGTGTGCTGTGGGAGATGATCTAATTTCACCTATTTGGCTTAAAAACATTTTTTGCAAACCAGTAATTATAGTCTGCAAATGATGTGTTGTTGTTGAGTGTCGGTGCTGTCTAGAGCTCGGCAGAGTAACCGTCTAATACTCTTCCATATCAGTAGGTGGCAGCAGGTAGCTAATTGCTTTGTAAATGTCGGACACAGCGGGAGGCAGTGTGCAGGTAAAAAGGTGTCTTATGCTTAAACCAAAAATAAACAAAAGGTGAGTGCCCCTAAGAAAAGGCATTGAAGCTTAGGGAAGGCTATGCAGAACGAAACTAAAACTGAACTGGCTACAAAGTAAACAAAAACAGAATGCTGGACAACAGCAAAGACTTACTGCGGAGCAAAGACGGCGTCCACAATGTACATCCGAACATGACATGACAATCAACAATGTCCCCACAAAGAAGGATGAAAACAACTTAAATATTCTTGATTGCTAAAACAATGTAGATGAGGGAAATATCGCTCAAAGGAAGACATGAAACTGCTACAGGAAAATACCAAAAAGGAGAAAAAGCCACTAAAATAGGAGCACAGGTAAAAAGGTATCTAATGCTTAAACCAAAAATTAAAAAAAGGTGAGTGCCCCTAAGAAAAATCATTGAAGCGTACGGAAGGCTATGCGGAACAAAACTAAAACTGAACTGGCTACAAAGTCAACAAAAACGGAATGCTGGACGACAGCAAAGACTTACTGCGGAGCAAAGACGGCGTCCACAAAGTACATCCGAACATGACATGACGATCAACAATGTCCCCACAAAGAAGGATGAAAACAACTGAAATATTCTTGATTGCTAAAACAAAGTAGATGAGGGAAATATCGCTCAAAGGAAGACATGAAACTGCTTCAGGAAAATACCAAAAAGGAGAAAAAGCCAACAAAATAGGAGCGCAAGACAAGAAGTAAAACACTACACACAGGAAAACACCGAAAAACTCCAAATAAGTCACGGCGTGATGTGACAGGTGGTGACAGTACACCTACTTTGAGACAAGAGCTATAGTGATGCATGCTTGGTTATGCTTTAAAGTCACATCCAACAATTGTGACAATGAGTTTTTACTGTCAACCGAGTTTATGATTTCTGCTGGTGGTGTACCTCCGGATTTTTTCAACACAAAAAATGTGCCTAGCCTCAAAAAAGGTTGAAAAACACTGATATATACAGTATATTATGATATTATATTTTTATATACAATATACAATATATAAGAAATCCCAATTGCATGTACACTATTACAGTATATGTAACCGCTGCAGTAAAAAATAAATAAAGAAAGAAAATAAAGAAATTACGGGCCTCGGCGGAGAAAAATACACAAATTAGCCGCACCGTGTCACAATCCGCAGGGGTCAAAGCGTAGGAAGAAAGTAGCGGAATTTACGGCGCATGTCTTGACCATATATGGCCTTTGTGACTTCCTGATTGCCAGGTAGCTTGTGGAGTATGTGCTCCATCCCACGCAAACACCAGAGTTAGACTTCAATCCATCCTGTCCGTCTCCACGTCAGATTGACTCCTGATCCGTCCAAAGTGGACTTCCTCTCTCTCGCGCTGATTCAGCTCAACACGGAAGAAGGTAAGTGGCAAATAAGGATCGACGGATTGGATTCCTCACTAGAAGTTTCCATTTAGTCTTGTGCTACCAAGCCCTTCTACACTTCAACTTGTTTGCCTTGTTTTTGCCTCGGTGTGTGTCCACTCGTGACCTCTACTCTGCTTCCGCCCTCCCCCACCGCGTTCATCCCTTGGATCCGGCCGCCGTTTGCTTCATTCCGCCCCGGCGAATGTCAGCACAGATTGCACATCAACGCGACACATTTCTGTGCGGGCGCGGCTGGAACAAGCCGGCAGATGTTGCATGTTTTTTTTTTTTTTTGTCCCTGGTCTCCCTCTGCGATGCTTGGCAACAAATCACCACGCCGTTTTCAGACCTTTTCATTCGTAATTTGCTGCTGATTAAAAGGTCATTCTCCTCGCTACCTGATGATCAAAACACGACACGCTAACGAGGGGGCTGTTTATCAGCGCTATTAAACGCCGAGACCTGGCACGCATCACGAGTGGAATAAAGCGCTGTGATCACAATGGCGACGCCGATATTGGAGCTTTGTGATATTAATCTGATACGATATCAGCACGGATCGTACTGCATACTGTCATGTTGTTGATGGCCAAAAATAATACAATGTTTCTTCGTTTATGGCAGAATTGGGATTGTTTTGGTACCGGTAGAAGAACCAAAAAAAATTTAATTATTGGCTTAATTTTAACATAAATGTGGAGGGGGGCGTGGTCTGCGGGCCCGCCGCGGAGCGGGGTGTGTCTGGACCGACAGGTGAGTAGATTGCCCAGCTGGGGCTTGTTATCTAATTAGCTGTCGCCCTTATTAGCAGCAGCCGGAACGAGACACATAGTTGGAGTTGGAGCCAGGGAGAAACACACGCCCAGGGACAAACGTATATTGCTGGAAAGCAAGCCACCCCCGGGTGTTTATGCAAAATAAAAATACTTTATTCAAACTATCTACCGGGCTCCCGGAAAACTGTCGGCCAGGAGAACCCACCACAGGAGGGAAACCTCACAATAAAATCTTATGATACATTAAAAGCATGTTTCTTATTGCAATCAATTAAGAATTTTGGCATTAAATAAGATGTTGAACATACTGGAAAATGTGTCTTTTTTAGCAGTATGCAGTAACTTAGTGACATTTTGTCAAAATGATAATGAATTTTTAATCTACTTGTTCATTTACTGTTAATATCTGCTTATTTTCCATTTGAACATGTTCTATCTAGAATTATGTTAAAATGTAATAATCACGTATTCTTCTCTTGTTTGGATACTTTTACATAAGTATTGGTGGATACTTCAAATTTTGATATGACTTGTTATCTAATCAGCTGTCACCCTTATTAGCAGCAGCCGTCACGAGACACGTAGTCGGAGTTGGAGCCAGGGAGAGACACACGCCCAGAGACAAACGTATAATAAAAAGACTTTACTCAAACTGTCTACCGGGCTCCCGAAGAACTGTCGGCCAGGAGAACCCACCACAGGAGGGAAACCTCACAATGCAATCTTATGATACATTAAAAGCATGTTTCTTATTGCAATCAATTAAGAATTTTGGCATTAAATAAGATGTTGAACATACTGGAAAAAGTGTCTTTTTTTAGCAGTATGCAGTAACTTAGTGTCATTTTGTCAAAATTATAATGAATTATTAATCTACTTGTTCATTTACTGTTAATATCTGCTTATTTTCCGTTTGAACATGTTCTATCTAGAATTATGTTAAAATGTAATAATCACGTATTCTTCTCTTGTTTGGATACTTTTACATAAGTATTGGTGGATACTTCAAATTTTCATATGGCTTGTTATCTAATCAGCTGTCGCCCTTATTAGCAGCAGCCGGCACGAGACACGTAATCGGAGTTGGAGCCAGGGACAGACACACGCCCAGAGACAATCGTATAATAAAAAGATTTTACTCAAACTGTCTACCGGGCTCCCGGAGAACTGACGGCCAGGAGAACCCACCACTGGAGGGAAACCTCACAATGCAATCTTATGATACATTAAAAGCATGTTTCTTATTGCAATCAATTAAGAATTTTGGCATTAAATAAGATGTTGAACATACTGGAAAATGTGTCTTTTTTTAGCAGTATGCAGTAACTTAGTGTCATTTGGTCAAAATGATAATGAATTTTTAATCTACTTGTTCATTGACTGTTAATATCTGCTTATTTTCCATTTGAACATGTTCTATCTAGAATTATGTTAAAATGTAATAATCACTTATTCTTCTCTTGTTTGGATACTTTTACATAAGTATTGGTGGATACTTCAAATTTTGATATGGCTTGTTATCTAATCAGCTGTCGCCCTTATTAGCAGCAGCCGGCACGAGACACGTAGTCGGAGTTGGAGCCAGGGAGAAACACACGCCCAGAGACAATCGTATAATAAAAAGACTTTACTCAAACTGTCTACCGGGCTCCCGGAAAACTGTCGGCCAGGAGAACCCACCACAGGAGGGAAACCTCACAATAAAATCTTATGATACATTAAACGCATGTTTCTTATTGCAATCAACGAAGAATTTTGGCATTAAATAAGATGTCGGACAAACTAGAAAATGTGTCTTTTAGCAGTATGCAGTAACTTAGTGTCATTTTGTCAAAATTATAATGAATTATCAATCTAATCTTGTTCATTTACTGTTAATTTCTGCTTATTTTCCGTTTGAACATGTTCTATCTGGAATTATGTTAAAATGTAATAATCACTTATTCTTCTCTTGTTTGGATACTCTACATAAGTATCGGTGGATACTTCAAATTTTGATATCAATCCGATACTAAGTAGTTACAGGATCATACGTTGGTCATAATTAAAGTTCACCTGTGTCCAGGGACATATGTCATGATTAACACACAAAAAAAATATCAAAACATATCGATGTAACCATTGTAGTATCGACTATGTACTGCTATTATACTTGGCATCATTACGGTGCATGGCATTTGTTTACATTGAGGAGCGCTAGCTTGCTGTTAGCTGTGAGCTATTGTATCCTCCTATGGTGTGTAGTGAAGCATGTTTAGCTATTCCTCGTCCTGCAGTGTTAATGCTACTTGTAAGAAACGTACTTTATTTGTCGCCATGGAGGCGAAGATTAATGATTTAGAAGTAGCTAAAACACTGCCGACTGCGGATGGACGTTAGCCGCTAGCTAGCTGGCCGTGTTTTGAACCACCTTTTGTAGAGTGGCGTTTCAGTGTTATAACTTCACCTTTATTGTCAGTTTTTAAGCCAAAATGCGTCCATTCTCCCTTTTCTGTCTACACACTGTGTCTGCTTGTAAGTACTCCGTGATTGTGTGCTGCCGAACATGCTCCTCTGCTGGTTTTACCAGCAAAGTCACGACGTGACGACGGGGCACCGTAATGTCCGTAAAAAAAAGTACCGGTATTTTTCAGAGGCAGTTTAGTACCGTTTTTAATTCATAATTTATTAGTACCAGTATACCATACAACCGGAGATTTTTTAAGACACACCGGGGCTATTTTCAGGAGGAAGTACAAACCCTGTTTCCATATGAGTTGGGAAATTGTGTTAGATGTAAATATAAACGGAATACAATGATTTGCAAATCATTTTCAAGCCATATTCAGTTGAATATGCTACAAAGACAACATATTTGATGTTCAAACTGATAAACATTTTTTTTTTTTTTTGCAAATAATCATTAACTTTAGAATTTGATGCCAGCAACACGTGACAAAGAAGTTGGGAAAGGTGGCAATAAATACTGATAAAGTTGAGGAATGCTCATCAAACACTTATTTGGAACATCCCACAGGTGAACAGGCAAATTGGGAACAGGTGGGTGCCATGATTGGGTATAAAAGTAGATTCCATGAAATGCTCAGTCATTCACAAACAAGGATGGGGCGAGAGTCACCACTTTGTCAACAAATGCGTGAGCAAATTGTTGAACAGTTTAAGAAAAACCTTTCTCAACCAGCTATTGCAAGGAATTTAGGGACTTCACCATCAACGCTCCGTAATATCATCAAAGGGTTCAGAGAATCTGGAGAAATCACTGCACGTAAGCAGCTAAGCCCGTGACCTTCGATCCCTCAGGCTGTACTGCATCAACAAACGACATCAGTGTGTAAAGGATATCCCCACATGGACTTAGGAACACTTCAGAAACCCGCTGTCAGTAACTACAGTTGGTTGCTACATCTGTAAGTGCAAGTTAAAACTCTCCTATGCAAGGCGAAAACCGTTTATCAACAACACCCAGAAACGCCGTCGGCTTCGCTGGGCCTGAGCTCATCTAGGATGGACTGATACAAAGTGGAAAAGTGTTCTGTGGTCTGACAAGTCCACATTTCAAATTGTTTTTGGAAACTGTGGACGTCGTGTCCTCCGGACCAAAGAGGAAAAGAACCATCCGGATTGTTATAGGCGCAAAGTTGAAAAGCCAGCATCTGTGATGGTATGGGGGTGTATTAGTGCCCAAGACATGGGTAACTTACACATCTGTGAAGACGCCATTAATGCTGAAAGGTACATACATGTTTTGGAGCAACATATGTTGCCATCCAAGCAACGTTATCATGGACGCCCCTGCTTATTTCAGCAAGACAATGCCAAGCCACGTGTTACATCAACGTGGCTTCATAGTAAAAGAGTGCAGATATTAGACTGGCCTGCCTGTTGAACAACTTAAGCTGTACATCAAGCAAGAATGGGAAAGAATTCCACCTGAGAAGCTTCAAAAATGTGTCTCCTCAGTTCCCAAACGTTTACTGAGTGTTGTTAAAAGGAAAGGCCATGTAACACAGTGGTGAACATGCCCTTTCCCAACTACTTTGGCACGTGTTGCAGCCATGAAATTCTAAGTTAATTATTATTTGCAAAAATACAATACAATTTATGAGTTTGAACATCAAATATGTTGTCTTTGTAGTGCCTTCAACTGAATATGGGTTGAAAAGGATTTGCAAATCATTGTATTCCGTTTATATTTACATCTAACACAATTTCCCAACTCATATGGAAACGGGGTTTGTACGTCATGCCTGCGTACAATATCACAACAAATGGCAATCATATGGTTATTTCCAGTACTATCAGAAAACAAAGACTAAACCAACAACCAAAGCTAGAATGTTGTTGTGGCTTGTGCAGCCCTTTGAGACACTTGTGATTTAGGGTAATATAAATAAGCTTTGTTAGATTGATAGTAATTGTTTCATACTGGTGAAAATAAGTAGAGTATGTTTAGCAGCATAATGTACGCCCAAACTAAAGAGGAGACATTTTACCAAGGTATGCCTATAGGCTACTGTTTCAAACCTTTCAGATTGCCATATAACTTGGTACATGTAGTCCAGAATATTCAAACACCAATGAGGAATTATTTTATCATGTGATTTGGCTGTTTCCATACGTTTCACATTGCCATGATGATGATGAAACCCACTTCCTCAGCTTATCAGCATATTGAGAAGGAAATAGGCACGGGGGCATCGAAATGAAAACAATAACAAGATTTCCTGGCTGTAAATCTAACTTTGAAATGAGCATATCCCGGCTGAACTACCGTTATCAGTTATAGAGGTATTGGAAAAAGAACACAATTCAAATGCCTTTTGACATATCAGGGCCATTTAATGATGACTTGACATGAAATGATTACATATGGCTCTTTTAAGAAGGAACAATTTTCAAGTTATTTTGCAGCCGCATTGCAACATTCTCGCTGTGATGGCATCAGAAATGGAAATGACTGGCATATGCATTCATATTTTATGCTAACATTGATACACCTTTTTTTTTTTTTTTTTGCACGGTGTTGCAAAACAGTGAAAGATAAAGATGAACAATGAAATACCAAGATGAATAGCTTGACTGACATTTTTTTTTTTCCCCCTTCAGAGTGACTCAACTTTGCAGAGGGGCTTAAGTGAAAGTGGACTGGTGATGAATAAAAACCAATAAGTCATTAAAAACTAAAGATTTTTAGACCTGCATCAGAACTTATACCATTAACAAACTACCAGTGTGCATGAAGCGTGTATATGGACTCACACTAACTGTACATATGAGGGGCCTTCAGGGACATTATTCAGAATGACCTCTTACGTTCACTACTGAAATGCTCTCATACACACTACTGATTTTTCTTAATCTCACACACTACTAAAACACTCTCATACACTGCTGAATTGTACTCATACACATTGCTGGAACATACTCATACACACTGCTGAAACGTACTCATACACACTGCTGAAACATACTCATACACACTGCTGAAACGTACTCATACACACTGCTGAAACGTACTCATACACACTGCTGAAACGTACTCATACACACTGCTGAAACATACTCATACACACTGCTGGAACATACTCATACACACTGCTGAAACGTACTCATACACACTGCTGGAACATACTCATACACACTGCTGGAACATACTCATACACACTGCTGAAACATACTCATACACACTGCTGAAATGTACTCATACACACTGCTGGAACATACTCATACACACTGCTGAAATGTACTCATACACACTGCTGAAACTTACTCATACACACTGCTGAAACGTACTCATACACACTGCTGAAACATACTCATACACACTGCTGAAATGTACTCATACACACTGCTGGAACATACTCATACACACTGCTGAAACGTACTCATACACACTGCTGAAATGTACTCATACACACTGCTGGAACATACTCATACACACTGCTGAAACGTACTCATACACACTGCTGAAATGTACTCATTCACACTGCTGAAACGTACTCATACACACTGCTGAAACGTACTCATACACACTGGTGAAACGTACTCATACACACTGCTGAAACATACTCATACACACTGCTGAAATGTACTCATACACACTGCTGGAACGTACTCATACACACTGCTGAAACGTACTCATACACACTGCTGGAACATACTCATACACACTGCTGAAACGTACTCATACACACTGCTGAAACATACTCATACACACTGCTGAAACGTACTCATACACACTGCTGAAACATACTCATACACACTGCTGAAACGTACTCATACACACTGCTGGAACATACTCATACACACTGCTGGAACATACTCATACACACTGCTGAAACGTACTCATACACACTGCTGAAACATACTCATACACACTCCTGAAATGTACTCATACCCACTGCTGGAACATACTCATACACACTGCTGAAACGTACTCATACACACTGCTGAAACGTACTCATACACACTGCTGAAACGTACTCATACACACTGGTGAAACATACTCATACACACTGCTGAAACTTACTCATACACACAACTGAAACGCTCTCATACACACAACTAAAAAGCTCCCAGACACTACTGAAACATATTCTCACACACTACTGAAATGCTCGTACACACTGGTGTTTTTTTTTGTTTTTTTCTCTCATACATACTACTAAAATCCTCACACACACTACTGAAATCCTTTCATACACACTATTGAACTCCTTTCAGCCCCACACTACTGAAATCCTTTCATAAACACTACTGAAATCATTGCATGCACACTACTGAAATCCTCATGCATAGTACTGAATTTAATTCTCTCATGCGAACTACTGAAATCCTCTTATACACACTACTGACTGTGTTTCTCTCATTCACACTACTGATTTTTGTGTCTCTCATACACACTACTGAAATCCTCTCATACACACTACTGAATTTGTTTCTCTCATGCTACTGAAATCCTCTCATACACACTATTGAAATCCTCTCAATCACACTACTGAAATCGTCTCATGCACAGTACGGAATTTGTTTCTCTCATTCGAACTACTGAAATCCTCTCATACACAGTACTGATTTTGTTTCTCTCATACACTACTGAAATCCTCTCATGCATACTACTGAATTTGTTTCTCTCATGCTAACTATTGCAATCCTCTCATTTACACTACTGAAATTGTCTCATACACTGAAATACACTGAATTTTTTCCTCTCATTCGAACTACTGAAATCCTCTCATACACACTACTGATTTTGTTTCTCTCATACACACTGAAATCCGCTTACACACCTGCATGTTTTTCTCATACAAACTACTGAAATCCTCTCATACACACTACTAAAATTGCAGTAGTGTGTGTGTGTTTGTGTGTGTGTGAGTGAGGGTTTCAGTAGTGTGTATGAGATAAAATTGAGTGTGTACGTGAGTATTTCATTGGTGGGTATGAGAGAAAAACATTTCAGTAGTGTGCATGGGAGCATTTCAGTAATATGTATGAGGGAAAAAAATCAGTGGTGTATGAGAGGGTTTCAGTAGTGTGTGTGAGAGAAAAAAATCAGTGGTGTGTGCGAGAGGTAATTATTAATAATGTCCCTAACAGCCACTGACTTGCACGCACACACACACACACACACACGCACACACACACACACACACACACACACGCACACACACACACACACGAAGCCCCAAAGGTGTGGTACCAGACAAATAGCCTTAAAATGAGAAAGTTGTAAATGGCTCCCAAGGTAGAAGCAGCCTAAAACCATTGGCCGGGTATTTTTCATACTTAGTTAAGGGACTACTTAAAACATGTTCTGAGGTTAAACGCACATCAGCACAAAAACGGGACCTGGTAGACTGAGTGCTTGTGGCTCTCGGCACAATCTGCTCCTAAAACTGAGACAAGATGGAGAAATATGTGCATGTTCGCTGCAGAGGTGACACGTTGTGGCAGCAAAACGCCCATGAGCAAAATGCGTGTTTGTTGACCTTCTCGATCTCTCGCCTTCCTGTCCCTTGCGCTTGTTGGCGTTTTTTTTCCCACGCAGTACCAACACCAAGGTGCTTTTTCCCTTCAGGCATGATGATCTGTGTAAATGTCAAAATGGAACGTTTCACCTCGGGCATCAGCACCCAGTGACACGGAATGGTAGGTAAATGGTTGGGGAGCAACAGTACAGTATCTACAGTCCAGTATGTACGTCATGGACAGTCCAGATATTCGTAAGGCAAGCAAATTGAGATTCACTGATTATTTGTTAAATGCTCTCAATCAGTGGTTCTCAAACTTTTTTCACCAAGTACCACGTCAGAAAACACCATAATGACCAACAATAATAGTAATAGTATATTTACAAAAAAAATTAAAATGGACTTGTCAGGTTCAAACACTGATGACATCTATTAAACAAGACAAAAGGCAAGGAATCAAACAGAGACATAATTCAATTTGGACTCAATTAAGGAGAGACATGGCCACTGTACTCTCTTAACAGTCTTGCACCACGCTCTGACAAAGAAGGTTTTCGTCTTCTCCTTTATTTAGATGTTCAATGTTTACGCAACAACACATTTCTCAACAGTAATGGGCAGTCCTTGTTTTCGGTCACATCAGAAGACAAAAGAAGAAGGTCCCTCGGGCTTGGGCTTGTCGTGGATTCAGCTTTGGCAGGATTTTGAGGACAATGGATGACCCCTCCCGTCTGATTCCATCGTACACAGCGGAATCTTCCAAGCGTTTGGCTTGGTGCAACAAAGACACATTCTTGTCTGTTCATTGGAAACTCAGAACGGAAAGTTTTTTGATAATTTAAATACAATTTTTCTGACAGGACTAAGTACTTTTTCTCTGCGGCTTACGAAGCAAACAACCAAAGACACGATAAGGTGTGTTATTCTTTGTGCTATGGCGCCATCTTTTGGATGAGTTCTCTCACTGCAGTTGCTGCATTGCCCTTCTGTAAAGACTGAGTGTTAGAATAATTATGTATATATTATCACACAACTATTATGCTTGAGGGCCGTTGCTATAGTTATTATCAATTGTGCTGAAACTGTGTTTTTCTTTTCTGTGCAAAGCTGGCAATCCAAAAGACTGCAAGCCAGTCTCGTATCAGTGTTTGTTTCCAGAATCGGCCTGCTGACTGCCAAGGCCGAACATCGAGTACCGTGACGCAGACAGAGCAGAGACAAGGCGATATCACGACTGTCAGCACATTTGCATATTTGTATAATCATATATTGTGTCTAACTGGAGCTGTCGAGATTACCCAATTCCCTCAGCGACAGCTTCATTGATGTAACCAGAGACCTCCCAAATAGAGGAAGCATGTGGGCTGGACTTTCAGAACGTAGTTTGGATCTGTAACTAGAGTACAGCCCAAAACACGTCTCTCCTCAATTGAGCAAAATGTAACTCTGTCTCTGCATGATTCCTTGCTTCTCGTCTGTTTAATAGATGTCATCAGTGTTTGAACCTGACACTGAGCTTTCAACCGGAAGTACAAGGGTCGTTCCGTCTTCTAGCCGTGCATAGCGTATGGATAGCATAGCGTACTTGTATGGATTCTTCATTTGTCACTGTTTGTAAGTTTTACAATATAACTACAACAATTCTTACTAAACCGTCGCATGTTTGTAGGAGTGTTTTCAATCATATTTGTACGTGCTATCGTAATGTAGCATTATCTAATATGCTAACACGTTGTTACACTGTGTTAGTACCAATAGCTTACAATGGCGTTATTTTTGCATTGTTTGTAAATTCACCGAAACGTGACCGTGGAGTTATTGAGTCGGTTTAGCTGATTGGAGAGCTAGCTTCCGCAGCCAGAGGGTCCATGACGATGACTTCTGTTTTGTTTGATTAGCCGTTTAACTGCCGTGTTACAGACACCTTTTGGAATCAATTAAGGTATGTAAATAAACATTTACAAAATCTGAGTAAATAACTCATATCACAACATATATATCTGTGACTTGTGTATCGGTGCACTTTATACTCCGGAAAATAGGGTAATATTTTTGGCCACTGTAACATTACACACAGATTGACCAGTACCAATGTCTTCGAATATTTAGTTTACCACTAGATGGAGCTCAATGAAAATCATTGCTGTCAAGAATTCCCACATAAGATTCAAGTTAATGTTCCGTCGTTTTTTGTTTTGTCCGCCTTCTTGTGCCACAGTTTTCATCCGATCCGAACTCTTCACGTATCAAAACGTTCAGCTCGGCCGGGACATCGTTGATATCATTCTTTTTGTATCTTCCTAAATATTCCAGATTACCAGGAATTCCAGGTATTACAGGACATTTTTACCAATTAAAATGAATGGGCCAAAAAAATCATACTTAGTCAAACCTAAATGATCCACAGTAGCTCAGTTACAAAGGATGGAAAGGGTAAAGATAGAAAGAGTAAGGATGGAAAGGATAATGCACACAAGGGCACAACAAGAGGGCGAAAACAAAAGGTAAAAAGTAGACTAAAAATGTACCATAGTAGCAATATAAAATACAACATATGTAATATTTACATATTTATGGGCCTGCTGCAATGCAAGCAGCCCATATTATTATTGCTCATACTTCAACTTTTATTACTATAGTTCCGCACGTTTCTCTTACGATTAATACGAGACAAACCGGCCAACGAACCCCCACATATGTTATACCATCGGAAAGGTCTTACTCGCGCCTACGGCGGTACTTTAAGTTGGCAACATTTTGTGATACCGTGGCGACACTATCCCCCCCCCAAAAAAAACGGGCCAATTGAATGGGTACATACCCTTTTAATGGACGGTTGCTCTGAGACAAACTCCAAAAAGACAAACTGACCTCCTCTTGTCACGCAGCCATACTTTCATGTCGCTCGGTGCTTAACGTCTCATTTTTATGCAACATTTGGATATTTTTTTTAGCTAAATTTGCTTCCAGAGTCAAAAAAAAACTTGGTACGTGACACTTGTTAACTGTTAGCATGCAAACGTTAGCATCACTAAGTCAACATATACCTGTATATCAGGGGTGTCCAAATTTTTTCCACTGAGGGCCGCACAATGAAAAATCAAAGCAAGCGGGGGCCATTTTGATATTTTTTATTTTAAAAACCAATACAATATACGTATAAAAAAAGATACATTTAGGCCTCCACTCAGACTTGATCCCGGGGACCCCAAAAGGTTTTGGTCAAAAAAAATATTACAAATGTGTCATTATTTAGTATTATTATTATTATTATTATTATTATTATTATAATTCAAGGTTTACATCTCTAGATCAACATAAGGTCTATCTGTCAATATAACGCTTTTAAAGATTTAAGTTGTATGCCATTTTTGTCAAGGAAAACAGTGTTTTTTTATGGAAAAAAACACAAAATATGCAATATTTTCCCCCAATAAAATTTTAAAGTGTAATATTTGAGATTATATAATAATTGGAGTCTTAAAAAGGTCAATAACTCATAAAAACATTGATTTTAATTCATTATTTTTTAGAGCAATGACACTTAAAAAAAAAAAGTCACACTAAAATTATTGGGGATCCAAAAGGGTATTGCTCAGTAAGGTTAAAAAATAAATCCAACATTTTTTTTTAACTTTTACCACAATAGTCTCAAGATCAACTTCAGATCTATGCGTCAATTATAAGTTTTATTGTTGTTTATGTTTTTTGTTTGTTCGTTTTAGGCCCTTCTTTAAAAAACTTTGTTTTTTAAATGGCAATTAAAAAATATGCAACATTTTCCCCCATTTTGGAATATTTAATGTGAAGTAAATGGAGCCTTGAATAGGTCAATAATTCATAATGACATTAATTTTGATTCATTATTATTTTTTAAAGAAAGAAACAGCCTCCATGGCAGCTTTGTGTTATTAGAGTAAATAATGCAACACTTTATTGTTACATTTCACCTGTTTGCTCTTTTATACCACTTTTTATGTTTTTAATTTTTTTTTCATCGTATTTTTAGAATGTGCCGTGGGGCCGTTAAAAAATTACCTGCGGGCCGCAAATGGCCCCCGGGCCGCACTTTGGACACCCCTGCTGTATACGGACTAACTTCCAATAGATGGCATATTAAAATTAATTAAAATACAATTGTTTATAATATCAAATGTGAAAAAATAAAAACGTCAAATCATTATACAGTATTAGTTTTCCATTTTAATTTTATACCTTTGTACAGTAGCAGTTAAAATACTAAGTCAACAAATACATGTACTAACTTCCAATACATGGCATACCAAAATGCAATACAATTGTTTATAACACCAACTGTGTTGCGCTTTAATTATTTATTTTTTTCTTAACATTTTTTTTTTAAATGTTTGAGCGCAAATATATTTATTTAAATGTTAAACATATATTTTAATTTCATACCACACTGTCTTGTCATGTAAACCCATTCTCTTAATGAATAAATAAATACAAATCTATTGTAGAGGACATTTTTGGGACAGCATGGTGGCCAGCTATTAAGTTGTCTGTTTTCATCGCAAAATTCCACAGTATTCTGGACATCTGTGTTGGTGAAACTTTTGCAATTTGTTCAATGAACAATGGAGACAGCAAAGAAGAAAGCTGTAGGTGGGAAGCGGTGTATTAGCGGCCGGCTGCAGCAACACAAACACAGTCGGTGTTTCATTGTTTACATTCCCGAAAGATGACAGTCAAGCTTTACTACGGAACAGAGAGGTCAAGCGAACATGGATTGGACCACACACACAAAGTACAGTGTATTATGCAGCGATCATTTCGAAAGATCGTGTTTCGAAGAGGGTCCCTTGCGAAGGGCAACAGTAACAGTGCAAGACTAGGCCACAAGCTAAAACTAGTCTATAAATAAATAACGTTTTACCATTCTGTATTCTGAAGGCGATCTATGTCGTGTGCTACTCCAGCATCAATATCAGCAGCGTCCTCCTGACCGTCACCGCCAGCGTCGGGTTCAAAGCGGTATGGCTCTATCCCTTGTTGCGGTTGGGCCTGGCCGAGTGGTCCTGCCACGGCGCCTCTCACAGCATCTTCCCTATCTGAATCACTCCCACTGCCCTGTAGTCCTTCACTCTCACTTTCCTCATCCACAAATATTTCATCCTCGCTCAAATTAATGGGGAAATCGTCCCTTTCTCGGTCCGAATCGCTATCGCTGCTGGTGGCCATGATTGTAAACAATGTGCAGATGTGAGGAGCTCCACAACCGGTGACGTCACGTGCATATCGTCTGCTACTTCCGGTACAGGCAAGGCTTTTTTATCGTTCTTTATCGTCGATGTTCTCTACTAAATCCTTTCAGCAAAAATATGGCAATATCGCGAAATGATCAAGTATGACACATAGAATGGATCTGCTATCCCCGTTTGAATAAGAAAATCGCATTTCAGTAGGCCTTTAACTATATATCGCCTATTTATAATGAATACAGAGGAGTTACAAAAACGAAAAAGGGGGTTGGGGGTGTCATCATCCACATTTTTGGACGTTACTTGGGCTGCTGTTCTTATTTGCTGTAATTTAAGTACAACTGATAACACATTTTCTCTTATATCATTTGCTCTATAATCTGCCTAGCAACAAGTGCCCACTCAAACAAAAAAAAAACATTCAACTCAGTTCTAAGGGAACTGTATTAAAATGATGTTAAAAGACATTGTAAAGTGTAAATGTGTATTTAAAGGCCTACTGAAAGCCACTACTAGCGACCACGCAGTCTGATAGTTTATATATCAATGATGAAATCTTAACATTATAACACATGCCAATACGGCCGGGTTAACTTATAAAGTGTCATTTTAAATTTGCCGCTAAACTTCCGGTCGAAACGCCTCTGAGGATGACGTATGCGCGTGACGTAGCCCGGGGAACACGGGTATGCCTTCCACATTGAAGCCAATACGAAAAAGCTCTGTTTTCATTTCATAATTCCACAGTATTCTGGACATCTGTGTTCGTGAATCTGTTGCAATCATGTTCATTGCATTATGGAGAAGGAAGCTGAGCAAGCAAAGAAGAAAGTTGTCGGTGCGAAATGGACGTATTTTTCGAACGTAGTCAGCCACAACAGTACACAGCCGGCGCTTCTTTGTTTACATTCCCGAAAGATGCAGTCAAGATGGAAGAACTCGGATAACAGAGACTCTAACCAGGAGGACTTTTGACTTGGATACACAGACGCCTGTAGAGAACTGGGACAACACAGACTCTTACCAGGATTACTTTGATTTGGATGACAAAGACGCAGACGTGCTACTGTGAGTATGCAGCTTTGGCTTCTAAACATTTGATCGCTTGACCGTATGTGCGCAACTTTTTTTTGCGTATGTACGTAACTTTTTTAAAATATATAAGCTTTATGAACCTTGGGTTAGGTGAACGGTCTTTTGGGCTGAGTGATTGTGTGTGTTGATCAGGTGTTTGAATTTTATTGGCGTGTTTTATGGAGCTAGGAGCTAGCAGAGGAGCTAGGAGCTAGCATAACAAACACGCAGGTGTTTTTATGCAGGAATAATTTGTGGCATATTAAATATAAGCCTGGTTGTGTTGTGGCTAATAGAGTATATATATGTCTTGTGTTTATTTACTGTTGTAGTCATTCCCAGCTGAATATCAGGTCACCCCCGGCTCTCACAGCATCTTCCCTATCTGAATAGCTACAACTCCCCACTAGTCCTTCACTTGCACTTTACTCATCCACAAATCTTTCATCCTCGCTCAAATTAATGGGGAAATTGTCGCTTTCTCGGTCCGAATCTCTCTCACTTCATGCGGCCATCATTGTAAACAATAGGGAACTTTGCGTATATGTTCAACTGACTACGTCACGCTACTTCCGGTAGGTGCAAGCCTTTTTTTTATCAGATACCAAAAGTTGCAATCTTTATCGTCGTTGTTCTATACTAAATCCTTTCAGCAAAAATATGGCAATATCGCGAAATGATCAAGTATGACACATAGAATAGATCTGCTATCCCCGTTTAAATAAAAAAAATTCATTTCAGTAGGCCTTTAATTACAATGCCATTGAAAGGGACGGTCAAAGAAACGCATGCATTATGAGGCGGTTTGGAGAAAAGTTCAAATATGAATGTATTTATTGCGATTATATCTATATTTTAACGTGCACACCATATATGACCTTTCACTCACTCCTCACTTTGTATGTATCAAGCCATGTTTTTTATCATGCAGCTGCATTGTCGCATGCGGGCATTAGCGCATATTGTCTGTGCGCGGGCAGGGATGCACGCTGATGGATTAACGGCTGGAACTGATGTGCTCGCCCACCTGTGAAATGAGATGGCAGGAAGGGGTGGCGGCGGCGGCGGTGATTGGCGGCCCCGCACGAACATCCCTTTGAGGGTGAGACGCAAAACACGCACTAGGCGTGCTTTCCGTAAAGCCGTGGAAAGGCGACGTCTGCTGAGACTCACGTTCCCTCCACAAAAGTGAACCGATTTTGGAATGATTTACTGGTGACATGCAGCTTCGCTTTTTGGCGCGCTTGGTGTAGCGTTTACCGTGTCCATCACCATTGCTTGATCGGCCGTAGGTGCGATGGACGGCTGAGTAGCGATTAAACAGCTTCAGCCGGCTTCCGTAGCTCCCACTCCCTCCCCTCTGTTGCAAGTTTTGTTGATTCTATGTAACATGTTTTTTTTTTTTAGAAATGTCCGATAATTGCTTTTTTGCCAATATCCGATATTGTCCAACTCTTAATTACAGATTCCGATATCAACCGATACCGATATATACAGTCGTGGAGTTAACACATTATTATGCCTAATTTTGTTGTGATGATCCGCTGGATGCCTTAAAGGCCTACTGAAATGAAATGTTTTTATTGAAACGGGGATAGCAGATCCATTCTATGTGTCATACTTGATCATTTCGCGATATTGCCATATTTTTGCTGAAAGGATTTAGTAGAGAACATCGACGATAAAGGTCGCAACTTTTGGTCGCTGATAAAAAAAGCTTTGCCTGTCCCGGACGTAGCGTGACGTCACCGGAGGAAGGACTCATCACATTTTCCCGTTGTTTACAATGCAGCGAGAGAGATTCGGACCGAGAAAGCGACGATTACCCCATTAATTTGAGCGAGGATGAAAGATTTGTGGATGAGGAACGTGAGAGTGGAGGACTAGAGTGCAGTGCAGGACGTATCTTTTTTCGCTCTCACCGTAACTTAGGTACAAGGGTTCATTGGATTCCACACTTTCTCCTTTTTCTATTGTGGATCACGGATTTGTATTTTAAACCACCTCGGATACTATATCCTCTTGAAAATGACCGTCGAGAACGCAAAATGGACATTCACAGTGACTTTTATCTCCACGACAATACATCGGTGAAGCTTTTTAGCTACGGAGCTAACGTGATAGCATCGTGCTTAAATGCAGATAGAAACAAAATAAATAAACCCCTGACTGGAAGGATAGACAGAAAATCAACAATACTATTAAACGAAGGACCTGTAACTACACGGTTAATGCTTTCCAGCTTGGCGAAGCTTAACAATGCTGTTGCTAACGACGCCATTGAAGCTAACTTAGCAACGGGACCTCACAGAGCTATGATAAAAACATTAGCGTTCCACTTCTCATCAACACCCGTGCTCACCTGCGTTCCAGCGATCGACGGAAGGACGAAGGACTTCACCCGATCATCCGTGCGGTCGGCGGCTAGCGTCGGATAGCGCGTCTGCTATCCAAGTCAAAGTCCTCCTGGTTGTGTTGCTGCAGCCAGCCGCTAATACACCGATCCCACCTACAGCTTTCTTCTTTGCAGTCTTCCTTGTTCATTAAACAAATTGCAAAAGATTCACCAACACAGATGTCCAGAATACTGTGGAATTTTGAGATGAAAACAGAGCTTTTTTGTATTGGATTCAATGGGGTACCAATACTTCCGTTCCAACGATTGACGTCACACGCATACGTCATCATACATAGACGTTTTCAACCAGAAGTTTAGCGGGAAATTTAAAATTGCACTTTATAAGTTAACCCGGCCGTATTGGCATGTGTTGCAATGTTAAGATTTCATCATTGATATATAAACTATCAGACTGCGTGGTCGGTAGTAGTGGCTTTCAGTAGGCCTTTAAACAATGTAACAAGGTTTTCCAAAATAAATCAACTCAAGTTATGGAAAAAAATGCCAACATGGCACTGCCATATTTATTATTGAAGTCACAAAGTGCATTATTTTTTTTTAACATGCCTCAAAACAGCAGCTTGGAATTTGGGACATGCTCTCCCTGAGAGAGCATGAGGAGGTTGAGGTGGGCGGGGTTGAGGTGTGGGGGTAGCGGGCGGTGTATATTGTAGCGTCCCGGAAGAGATAGTGCTGCAAGGGGTTCTGGGTATTTGTTCTGTTGTGTTTATGTTGTGTTACGGTGCGGATTTTCTCCCGAAATGTGTGTCATTCTTGCTTGGTGTGGGTTCACAGTGTGGCACACATTTGTTGTAACAATGTTGAAGTTGTTCATACGGGCACCCTCAGTGTGACCTGTATGGCTGTTGACCAAGTATGCATTGCATTCACTTGTGTGTGTGAAAAGCCATAGATATTATGTGATTGGGCATAAAGGCAGTGCCTTTAAGGTTTATTGGCGTTCTGTACTTCTCCCTACGTCCGTGTACCACTCCGTAGAGCGGCGTTTTAAAAAGTAATACATTTTACTTTTTGAAACCGATACCGATAATTTCCGAAATCACATTTTAAAGAATTTATCAGTCCGATATTATCGGACATCTCTATTTTTTTTCCTTGGCTTCAGTCTGGACCACCTCCCTGGAGTCCAGACTTTGACTAAATATTTTTTTACTCCCCACCGCCCCCTTTTCTCTCCCCAGCGTTCACTTGTTTCTTACCTTTTTTTTTGTAAGGAGCGCCGGAAGTTGGCAGACCCGTCAGCGATAATATTTCTGTCTTTCTGTCTCCCTGTAATATTTGTCTGATCTTGAATGGGATTGTGCTGAACATCTCTATTTCCCCTCGGGGATTAATAAAGTACTTCTGATTGTGATTGTGACGCAAGTTATATTTCATCGTTAAAGGGGAACTGCACTTTTTTGGGTTAAAATGCAGGCTGCGACATGTAAATGGGGTATTGTTGGAAAACGCAAGTGATACTACGGACCTTCGATCCCTCAGGCGGTGCTGCATGAAAAAGCGACATTAGTGTGTAAAGGATATCACCACATGGGCTCAGGAACATTTCGAAAACCACTGTCAGTAACTACAGATGGTCGCTACATCTGTAAGTGCAAGTTAAAACTCTACTATGCAAAGCGAAAGCCATTTATCAACAACACCCAGAAACACCCTGGCTATGCTGGGCCCGAACTCATCTAAGATGGACTGATGCAAAGTGGAAAAGTGTTCTGTGGTCCGACGAGTCCACATTTCGAATGTTTTTTGGAAACTGTGGACGTCGTGTCCTCCGGACCAAAGAGGAATAGAACCATCCGGACTGTTCTAGGCGCAAAGTTCAAAATCCAGCATTTGTGATGGTATGGGGGTGTATTAGTGCCCAAGGCATGGGTAACTTACACATCTGTGAAAGCACCATTAATGCTGAACAACTTAAGCTGTACATCAAGCAAGAATGGGAAATAATTCCACCTGAAAAGCTTCAAAAATTGGTCTCCTCACTTCCCAAACGTTTACTGAGTGTTGTTAAAAGGAACTTCTTGCAATGTGTTGCTGACATTAAATTCTATGTTAAAGATTATTTGCAAAAAAATAATAATTTTGTCAGTTCGAACGTTAAACATCTTGTCTTTGCAGTCTATTCAATTGAATATAAATTGTAAAGGATTTGCAAATCATTGTATTCGGTTTTTATTTACCATTTACAGAACGTGCCAACTTCACTGATTTTGGGTTTTGTATTTTTTTAAATCTGCGATGTAAAATATAGTTGAAATAATAATACGTGTTCAGGTTGATGGCTAAATAGAATGAAAATTGACCTTTTTCACCATCTACCTTACCCCCGATTGGTTCCATTGATTAATATCAATCCGAGTTTCCCTCTGGTGTTTATTTGTTTGACGTTAAGTTTCTCAGTTGGAACATTAAATATCTTGTCTTTGCAGTCTATTCAATTGAATATAAGTTGAAAAATATTATTTTTTCATGTCCCACCAAGTCAAAAAGTGTGGACACGCCCGGTGTAATGCTAAACATACCCAGGCGTCCATCTCGATTCCTCAGCGGAGAAGCGATGCAAACACACAGAACCAACGGACCAACTGAGGTGCTGGGGGTCCGGCGGGGGCCCACTTATTGCTTTTTAATGTCACCACATATCTCTGATGATAAAAGGCGGTGAGGACCACAGGTGCTGGGCTGTCCCTTTGACCGAGTCAACTCAGCGGGTGAAAGGAGAAGACGGCGGCTAAGCTATCATCTTGAGCGTGATGGACGCTCAGGACACAGTCGGCTTCGCCTCCTCTGGCCATTTGTGGGGAAAACATAAAAAAAATAAATAAAAACAAATCATTTTTGAGAGCACAACTAGCAATGTAGCACAACACAATAAAGCATCAAGTTCCACCCTGTCGTCCATAATAAACGTCCCCCCCCGCCCCCCTTTTTTTTTATTGCCACACCATTTTCCTAACATGAAGCAACTGCACAATTGGCAAAATGTATCTAAACAGAAAGGAGTTTGGAGAATGTTCTGCTCCTTTTAAGATGTTTGAGTTCACGTGGAACATGCATGCATACAACATGATGCATGCATGCATACAACATGATACATGCATGCATACAACATGATGCATGCATGCATACAACATGATACATGCATGCATACAACATGATGCATGCATGCATACAACATGATGCATGCATGCATGCATACAACATGATGCATGCATGCATGCATACAACATGATACATACATGCATACAACATGATACATACATGCATACAACATGATGCATGCATGCATACAACATGATGCATGCATGCATACAACATGATGCATGCATGCATGCATACAACATGATACATGCATGCATACAACATGATGCATGCATGCATGCATACAACATGATACATGCATGCAAACAACATGATACATAAATGCATACAACATGATACATGCATGCATACAACATGATACACACAACATGATACATGCATGCATACAACATGATACACACATGATACATGCATGAATACAACATGATGCATGCATTCATACAACATGATGTATGCATGCATACAACATGACACATGCATGCATACAGCATGATACATGCATGCATACAACATGATACATGCATGCAAACAACATGATGCATGTATGCATACAACATGATACATGCATGCATACAACATGATACATACATGCATACAACATGCATGCATACAACATGATACACACAACATGATGTATGCATGCATACAACATGATACATGCATGCATACAACATGATACATACATGCATACAACATGATACACACAACATGATGCATGCATGCATACAACATGATACACACAACATGATACATGCATGCATACACCATGATGTATGCATGCATACACCATGATGCATGCATGCATACAACATGATGCATGCATGCATACAACATGATACATGCATGCATACAAAATAATACATGCATGCATACAACATGATGCATGCATGCATACAAAATAATACATGCATGCATAAAACATGATGCATGCATGCATAAAACATGATACATGCATGCATACAACATGATACACACAACATGATACATGCATGCATACAACATGATACATGCATGCATACAACATAATACACACAACATGATACATGCATGCATACAACATGATACATGCATGCATACAACATGATACACACAACATGATACATGTATGCATACAACATGATGTATGCATGCATACAACATGATGTATGCATGCATACAACATGAAACATGCATGCATACAACATGTTACACACAACATGATACATGCATGCATACAACATGATGTATGCATGCATACAACATGATACATGCATACATACAACATGATACATGCATGCATACAATATGATACATGCATGCATACAACATAATACATGCATGCATACAACATGATGCATGCATGCATACATGATACATGCATGCATACAACATGATACACACAACATGATACAAGCATGCATACAACATGATACATGCATGCATACAGCATGATACACACAACATGATACATGCATGCATACAACATAACACATGCATGCATACACCATGATACATGTATGCATACAACATGATACATGCATGCATACAACATGATACACACAACATGATACATGCATGTATACAACATGATACATGCATGCATACAACATGATACACACAACATGATACATGCATGCACACAACATAACACATGCATGCATACACCATGATACATGTATGCATACAACATGATACATGCATGCATACAACATGATACATGCATGCATACAACATGATACACACAACATGATGCATGCATGCATACAACATGACACATGCATGCATACAACATGATACATGCATGCATACAACATGATGCATGCATGCATACAACATGATGCATGCATGCATACAACATGATACATGCATGCATACAGCATGATACATGCATGCATACAACATGATACACACAACATGATGCATGCATGCATACAACATGACACATGCATGCATACAACATGATACATGCATGCATACAACATGATGCATGCATGCATACAACATGATGCATGCATGCATACAACATGATACATGCATGCATACAACATACAACATGATACACACAACATGATACATGCATGCATACAACATGATACACACAACATGATACATGCATGCATACAACATAATACATGCATGCATGCATACAACATGATACACACAACATGATACATGCAAGTATACAACATGATACACACAACATGATACATGCATGCATACAACATGATACACACAACATGATACATGCATGCACACAACATGATACACACAACATGATGCATGCATGTATACAACATGATACATGCATGCACACAACATGATGCATCACCATGTCCACGTTCTCTATTCAACATGTTTGAAAAGGAGCAAGAAGAAGCAGAGCTTATGTAATCCTACCCCTTTTCTATTACAGAGCACTTTTGTTCACTTCCTGTTCTCAATGTATTCACAATATACTCCATAAGTAATAACATTAAAAATAGATAAGTAGTGGAGTAACTTATATTTCATATGGTGAGATACAAAACCCAAAACCAGTGAAGTTGGCACTTTGTGTAAATGGTAAATAAAAACAGAATACAATGATTTGATGTATAAAATAGATGGTTGTTTTTACAGTGCATTACTTTAAATAGAAAAACAGTAAACATGTTTCTTTTAACGATCAATTTTATGCAACTCGGCTGCCAGATTTTTGTTTTGTTTTTTACCCTAAAATCTACTGCCGTTTTTACAATGCATTATTGTAAATGGAAAACTGGCACCTCTGTTATTTTTAGGGTAAATTCTGGCGACTGAGCTGCCAGTTTTGTCTTTTTTTTTTTTTACCTTAAAATCTACAGCCGTTCTTACAATACACTGCTGTAAATACAAATTTGGTACCACCTTTATTTTAACAATAAACTTCAGGCGACAGGACTGCCAGTTTGTTTGTTTTTTAACCCTAAAGGCAGTCATTTTTACAGTGCATTACTGTAAATGGTAAATCGGTAGCAGTTTTATTTTTAGGGTAGAACCGCCCGGTTTTTATTACCGTAAAATCTGGGTTTGCAAGTCTTGAATGTAAAGTAAGAGTGAATCTTCACGACAAAAAGTTCAAAGAATGAACAAAAAAAAGATGGTTCATGAAACTTGAGATTCTCAATTTGCCATTTCTTTGCACGTACTTCATTCTCTTTGGCAGCTTTTTGTCAACATCCATCATTGACGGCGGGAAGAAGCAGGGGTCGTGTTCTATTTGCAGAGATCAGGAGGTCGTTAGGGAATCGTTATGGCGACCTTTCTCGTCAAGTGGGGAAGAGAGTGCGTCGTGGAGCGCAGATCATTAATGGAGAAGCCCGGCGGGGGGGGGGGGGGGGGGGGGGGGCACTATTGATACTCATGCTTGTGTCAACGTTGTCAGGACTAATTGCTGCTCTCTTGGAAGGTGTGAGCGTCCGACGAGGTGTGAGCAAAGAGCCGCTAATGATTGGCGATAACATTGGGAGTCACTTCCTGTGCAGTCTGTGGACACTGCAAAAAAAAACCTAACAAAATGTAAGATAAAGACGAGATTTTCGGGGGGAAAAAAAAAATCACGTTGTACCCTTTTTATCAGAATGTTTAAAGGCCTGTTGTAATTATTTTTATTTTTTGAAACGGGGATAGCAGATCCATTCTATGTGTCATACTCGATCATTTCGCGATATTGCCATATTTTTGCTGAAAGGATTTAGTAGAGAACATCGACGATAAAGTTCGCAACTTTTGGTCGCTGATCAAAAAAAAGCCTTGCCTGTACCGGAAGTAGCGTGACGTCGCAGGTTGAAAGGCTCCTCACATTTCCCCATTGTTAACACCATTCATATCATTTAGAACAATTGTACTACTATCAATATTTTCAAAAATTCCCATTTTTCCCGAAACTCCCACATTTTCAGGGAATTCCAATTGAAATGAATAGGAACATTTCTCAAAATGTTTCACATTTTTTACACCCGAATCTGACAAACCATCCACCCACACTGCTCTCCCCCTATATCGACCGCAAACATGTTTTCCCTTTACCAAAATTCCCGGTTTTCCGATAATTTCCTCCCTGTTGACAATGAATCGGATATACAGTATACAATTGACTGACTATCCCACATTTCTTATCCGATTTAAACTATTCCACCATCCACACACTCCACTCACCCTGGACATTCAAGCCAGCATGTTTCCTGGTTTCAAAAATTCCCTGATTACCCGGAATTACCAGTAATTGGCCTCTATTGAAAATGAATGGGCAATATACAAACCTCTCCATATCCCACATTTCTCAACCAATTCGAACCATTCCAACATCCACACGCTTATCTCACCCTGGACAATTGAACTGCTGATTTTCAAAGCTCAAAAAATTCCAGGATTTCCCATAATTCCCCGTTTTCCAAAGCCCAATTTTCACCTCTTTCTGGAAAGTTTTCACAGCCCGCATTTTTGTATCGTTTTTGACCATTCCACCCTCACAACATTGCTCCTAGTTGGGACAACAAAACTACTATGTTTTTCTTTTCGTAGAAATACCCGGTTTTCCCGAAATTCCAGGAATTCCAAAATATCCATTTAAATTCAAACTGTTACATCAACATTTTTCAAGCGATTCAAAAAATTCCACCACCAAACCATTCATATCATTTAGAACAAATTTTCAGGGAATTCCAATTGAAATGAATAGGAACATTTCTCAAAATGCTTCACATTTTTCACACCCGAATCTGACAAACCATCCACCCACACTGCTCTCCCCCTATTTCGACTGCAAACATGTTTTCCCTTTACCAAAATTCCCGGTTTTCCGATAATTTCCTCCCTTTTGACAATGAATCGGATATACAGTATACAATTGACTGACTATCCCACATTTCTTATCCGATTTAAACTATTCCACCATCCACAAACTCCACTCCCCCTGGATATTCAAGCCAGCATGTTTCCTGGTTTCAAAAATTCCCTGATTACCCGGAATTACCAGTAATTGCCCTCTATTGAAAATGAATGGGCAATATACAAACCTCTCCATATCCCACATTTCTCAACCAATTCGAACCATTCCAACATCCACACGCTTATCTCACCCTGGACAATTGAACTGCTGATTTTCCAAGCTCAAAAAATTCCAGGATTTCCCATAATTCCCCGTTTTCCAAAGCCCAATTTTCACCTCTTTCTGGAAAGTTTTCACAGCCCGCATTTTTGTATCGTTTTTGACCATTCCACCCTCACAACATTTCTCCTAGTTGGGACAACAAAACTACCGTGTTTTTCTTTTCGTAGAAATACCCGGTTTTCCCGAAATTCCAGGAATTCCAAAATATCCATTTAAATTCAAACTGTTACATCAACATTTTTCAAGCGATTCAAAACATTCCACCACCAAACCATTCATATGATTTAGAACAATTGTACTACTATAAATATTTTCAAAAATTCCCATTTTTCCCGAAATTCCAGGAATTCCAAAATACCCATTTAAATTCAAACTGTTACATCAACATTTTTCAAGCAATTCAAAAAATTCCACCACCAAACCATTCATATCATTTAGAACAATTGTACTACTATCAATATTTTCAAAAATTCCCATTTTTCCCAAAACTCCCAAATTTTCAGGGAATTCCAATTGAAATGAATAGGAACATTTCTCAAAATGTTTCACATTTTTCACACCCGAATCTGACAAACCATCCACCCACACTGCTCTCCCCCTATTTCGACTGCAAACATGTTTTCCCTTTACCAAAATTCCCGGTTTTCCGATAATTTCCTCCCTGTTGACAATGAATCGGATATACAGTATACAATTGACTGACTATCCCACATTTCTTATCCGATTTAAACTATTCCACCATCCACACACTCCACTCACCCTGGATATTCAAGCCAGCATGTTTCCTGGTTTCAAAAATTCCCTGATTACCCGGAATTACCAGTAATTGCCCTCTATTGAAAATGAATGGGCAATATACAAACCTCTCCATAACCCACATTTCTCAACCGATTCGAACCGTTCCAACATCCACACACTCCACTCACCTTGGACATTCAAGAATATTGGTGGTTCGGCCGCTCGCGCACATAGGGCATTGCAAATTCTAGTTTGGTTTAATATTTAACACAACTGTTTTACATAAACAAACAGTTGTTTATTCATAAATTGAAAATGTTGCAGACCGAAAGGGTTTAGGCTGAAGTTGAACACTTATTGCGCCTAACCCTATAAACAATATCAAATACAAGATGAGCTTCCAAAAAATATAACATTTCCTTTGCACAACATGTTATAAATACAAATTGTACACAACATAAACACTGTTCAATTATATACACAATAAAGACATGTGAAATATCCTTGTACACATTTACAAATGGTTGTTTTCCAAAACAGGTTAGAAAAACTGATTCTGGTTGCATGAAGATGGTTTAAAATAGCTATTTTCAAATTCATTCCTATACATTTATTTTTGTATTTTTTTAAAATTCTGAATCGATTTAGAATCGGGATGATTAAGAATCGCGATTCAGATGTAAATCGTTTTTTGTTTTTTTTGCACACAGTATTTACATGTTTAGCCATCTTTTGCTTGAAAATGCTGAATTTAGGATTACAAAATGTAAAATATGTTTTATTTTTATTTTTTCCTTAAAAAATGGTGAATAGGCAATATTTGAAGCGCAATGTGGTGAGGGATGACTGTTAATCACGTTGTACCCTTTTTATCAGAATGTTTAAAGGCCTACTGAAATTATTTGTATTTATTTAAACGGGGATAGCAGATCCATTCTATGTGTCATACTTGATCATTTCGGGATATTGCCATATTTTTGCTGAAAGGATTTAGTAGAGAACATCGACGATAAAGTTCGCAACTTTTGGTCGCCGATCAAAAAAAAGCCTTGCCTGTACCGGAAGTAGCGTGACGTCACAGGTTGAAAGGCTCCTCACATTTCCCCATTGTTTACACCAGCAGCGAGAGAGATTCGGACCGAGAAAGCGACGATTACCCCATTCATTTGAGCGAGGATGAAAGATTTGTGGATGAGGAACGTGAGAGTGAAGGACTAGAGTGCAGTGCAGGACGTATCTTTTTTCGCTCTGACCGTAACTTAGGTACAAGGGCTCATTGGATTCTACACTCTCTCCTTTTTCTATTGTGGATCACGGATTTGTATTTTAAACTACCTCGGATACTATATCCTCTTGAAAATGAGAGTCGAGAACGCGAAATGGACATTCACAGTGACTTTTATCTCCACGACAATACATTGGTGAAGCACTTTAGCTTCGGAGCTAACGTGATAGCATCGTGCTTAAATGCAGATAGAAACAACAGAAATAAGCCCCTGACTGGAAGGATAGACAGAAGATCAACAATACTACTATCAGGAGACACCGAACCAAACACTGGACCTGTAACTACATGGTTAATGCTGTGCCGCCTATCGAAGCCTCGCAATGCTGTTGCAAATGACGCCATTGAAGCTAACTTAGCTACGGGACCTCGTCAGAGCTATGATGAAAACATTAGCGCTCCACCTACGCCAGCCCTCATCTGCTCATCAACACCCGTGCTCACCGACGAAGGACTTCACCCGATCATCGATGCGGTCGGCGGCTAGCGTCGGATAGCGCGTCTGCTATCCAACTCAAAGTCCTCCTGGTTGTGTTGCTGCAGCCGGCCGCTAATACACCGATCCCACCTACAGCTTTCTTCTTTGCAGTCTCCATTGTTCATTAAACAAATTGCAAAAGATTCACCAACACAGATGTCCAGAATACTGTGGAATTTTGCAATGAAAACAGAGCTTTTTGTATTGAGATACAATGTGTCCGAATACTTCCGCTTCAACCATTGACGTCCCGCGCATACGTCATCATACATAGACGTTTTCAACCGGAAGTTCCCCGGGAAATTTAAAATTGCACTTTATAAGTTAACCCGGCCGTATTGGCATGTGTTGCAATGTTAAGATTTCATCATTGATATATAAACTATCAGACTGCGTGGTCGGTAGTAGTGGCTTTCAGTAGGCCTTTAAACCTCATATGTGCACAATTAGTTATGTCATTGTCCACCGCCTGCAGAAACATGAAATGATCATATTAATATTTCATTTTCCAGGAATTGAGCTTATAAAAACACACTGGCTGTCCTTCAAATGGCATACTTGGCATACGTTAGCGCACTTCTTCAAAATCCCAAGAATTGTGACAGCTGCTGACGCATGCACGGCTCGCATTAGTCATCTTTTTCCACGTGATTATTGGCCAGGAAGTCGCAGATTTTACAAAACCATGTTACTGTTGCCCTTCGCAAGGGACCCTCTTCGAAACACGATCTTTCGAAATGATCGCTGCATAATACACTGTACTTTGTGTGTGTGGTCCAATCCATGTTCGCTTGACCTCTCTGTTCCATAGTAAAGCTTGACTGTCATCTTTCGGGAATGTAAACAATGAAACACCGGCCGTGTTTGTGTTGCTGCAGCCGGCCGCTAATACACCGCTTCCCACCTACAGCTTTCTTCTTTGCTGTCTCCATTGTTCATTGAACAAATTGCAAAAGATTCACCAACACAGATGTCCAGAATACTGTGGAATTTTGCGATGAAAACAGACGACTTAATAGCTGGCCACCACGCTGTCCCAAAATGTCCTCTACAATACGTGACGTCACGCGCAGGCGTCATCATAACGAAACGTTTTCAGCAGGATATTTCGGCGGGAAATTTAAAATTGCACTTTAGTAAGCTAACCCGGCCGTATTGGCATGTGTTGCAATGTTAAGATTTCATCATTGATATATAAACTATCAGACTGCGTGGTCGGTAGTAGTGGCTTTCAGTAGGCCTTTAAACCTCATATGTGCACAATTAGTTATGTCATTGTCCACCGCCTGCAGAAACATGAAATGACCGTATTAATATTTCATTTTCCAGGAATTGAGCTTTTAAAAACACACAGGCTGTCTCTCAAATGGCATACTTGGCATACGTTAGCGTACTTCTTCAAAATCCCAAGAATTGTGACAGCTGCTGACGCATGCCCTCTGCTCACATTAGTCATCTTTTTCCACGTGATTATTAGCCAGGAAGTCGCAGATTTCACAAAACCATGTTACTGTTGCCCTTCGCAAGGGACCCTCTTCGAAACACGATCTTTCGAAATGATCGCTGCATAATACACTGTACTTTGTGTGTGTGGTCCAATCCATGTTCGCTTGACCTCTCTGTTCCATAGTAAAGCTTGACTGTCATCTTTCGGGAATGTAAACAATGAAACACCGGCTGTGTTTGTGTTGCTGCAGCCGGCCGCTAATACACCGCTTCCCACCTACAGCTTTCTTCTTTGCTGTCTCCATTGTTCATTGAACAAATTGCAAAAGATTCACCAACACAGATGTCCAGAATACTGTGGAATTTTGCGATGAAAACAGACGACTTAATAGCTGGCCACCATGCTGTCCCAAAATGTCCTCTACAATCCGTGACGTCACGCGCAGGCGTCATCATAACGAAACGTTTTCAGCAGGATAATTCGGCGCGGAATTTAAAATTGCACTTTAGTAAGCTAACCCGGCCGTGTTGGCATGTGTTGCAATGTTAAGATTTCATCATTGATATATAAACTATCAGACTGCGTGGTCGGTAGTAGTGGCTTTCAGTTGGCCTTTAAACCTCATATGTGCACAATTAGTTATGTCATTGTCCACCGCCTGCAGAAACATGAAATGATCGTATTAATATTTCATTTTCCAGGAATTGAGCTTTTAAACACACACTGGCTGTCCCTCAAATGGCATACTTGGCATACGTTAGCGCACTTCTTCAAAATCCCAAGAATTGTGACAGCTGCTGACGCATGCACGGCTCGCATTAGTCATCTTTTTCCACGTGATTATTGGCCAGGAAGTCGCAGATTTTACAAAACCATGTCCCCCCTATTACAAAAAAGGAACACATGCCACCCACGTATTTCTCACTGTGGAACACAGCCAGACACACACAGTAGCGCCTGTATCTGCCTGCACATAAACACACATATACGGAGTCTGTGCTGGTCTTGTTTGTTTGTTTGTGTTCTAAATAATGGCTTTGTGTCAGAACCTAACGGATGTTTCCAAACACTTCCATTTATTCCCATCTCCGGCGAGCCTATACCTGTCCAAACAGTACAGAGGAGAGGATGGAAGGCAACACTGAGGGAGGGAGAGATAACATCATCAATCTGGCACAACACACACTCACACACACACACACACACACACACACACCCCTTATAAAGATAAAGGGTGCATAGTTGAGCGTTGTTTATAGAAAGTAATCTACGTATAATGCATGCTTAGGATCCTCATTACCGCTCTGTACAAGGCTGGTGCTTTGCTGCACTGTTCACAGTTTTAAAAATAATTTTTAAAAAATATACAGGGGCCCACAATTTGGAGTTGAACCCTTTTTTTTTTACTAGCAAAAATGTACAGTCACGATGAAAAGTTGTACACTTGTAAAGAACATAATGTCATGGCTGTCTTGAGTTTCCAATAATTTCTACAACTCTTAACCTCCGGGCTGATGATTTTAGGGTGGAGGTAATCCTCCTTTTTCATTGTCCTATTTAAAGCACCTGTTTCATTGGTAGCAAAATACTACCATGCTTGACGGTAGGTCTGGTGTTCCTTGGAATAAAGGCCTCACCTTTTCTCCTCCAAATATATTGCTGGGTATTGTGGCCAAACAGCTCAATTTTTGTTTCATCTGACCACAGAACTTTCCTCCAGAAGGTCTTATCTTTGTCCATGTGGTGTCAGATGAAACAAAAATTGAGCTGTTTGGCCAAAAATATCCAGTAATATGTTTGGAGGAGAAAAGGTGAGGCTACATCCGTTTAGCACTCGACTTGTAAAAGCTCATCCTCTTTGTGTTCGGGTTCAAAAATTGACGGTTCTGGATTATAATTTTCCCCCCAAACTAATCGTTGTTGGCTTTCACAAAGTCTGCTTGATTAGCCTGGTTGTTGACGGGGAAGGGGTATGTGGTTCCTCCTCTACGTCACGGATCACGTGACTGGCTTTCTCATCAACTTTCAAAACGGCTCGGAAATCTCCACGAAATCGATACTATTTTAGTGTCATATATCAAATATATATGTTAATAGCTTCAATATAGAGGCAACTTGTCTTTCCATTATACTGCTACTTTAAAAAAGTTATATTTCACATTATGAATTCATTGAGATGATCTAATTTTTCAATAAGGTTCAAAATGTTTTTCATAATTATTTTCATTTGTACTTTGTGAACACGGACTTTGAACAGTTTCTTAAAGTAGATCATATAAATGCGGCCCGCCGGTGTCTTCAGATTGGCCCGCGACACGTCATGAGTTTAATAAGGAATTTTATATTCATTTTAAAGGTATAACACTTTAAATGCTGCTGTTTTGACACAATCTAGTGGACAACATGAGTTTTTACTGATCAAAGACTTTTTATGTTTGGAATGTGCAGCATCTATTTATACGACCGAATGCAAACAACCTTCCCTAATCATGGTGCAAAAAAAAAAATCTAAAAAATCCAACCAACACAAAATGTAAACAGACATGGTCACTGAACTCTGTGGATGTTATAAAAAACGTCCAATCACCATTTTTTTTTTTTTTTAAATTACAAAGCGTGATGGGAAAATGCTTAAGACTCTCCTTACTTATCCATGTTTGGTGCATTTTAGCTGCTTGATAATTCTGATTGATTACAAAACTTTAAGGAGGTTGTCACAGAAGTAAACAAGGTAGAAGTCAAACTTTTGCATACTCTTAATATCCAATTATATTACAATTAATATAATAAGTGTGTGTGTATGTATGTATGTATACACACACACACACACACACACATATATATATATATATATATATATATATATATATATATATATATACTACCGTTCAAAAGTTTGGGATCACATTGAAATGTCCTTATTTTTGAAGGAAAAGCACTGTACTTTTCAATGAAGATAACTTTAAACTAGTCTTAACTTTAAAGAAATACACTCTATACATTGCTAATGTGGTAAATGACTATTCTAGCTGCAAATGTCTGGTTTTTGGTGCAATATCTACATAGGTGTATAGAGGCCCATTTCCAGCAACTATCACTCCAGTGTTCTAATGGTACAATGTGTTTGCTCAATGGCTCAGAAGGCTAATTGATGATTAGAAAACCCTTGTGCAATCATGTTCACACATCTGAAAACAGTTTAGCTCGTCACAGAAGCTACAAAACTGACCTTCCTTTGAGCAGATTGAGTTTCTGGAGCATCACATTTATGGGGTCAATTAAACGCTCAAAGTGGCCAGAAAAAGAGAACTTTCATCTGAAACTCGACAGTCTATTCTTGTTCTTAGAAATTAAGGCTATTCCACAAAATTGTTTGGGTGACCCCAAACTTTTGAACGGTAGTGTATATATATATATATATATATATATATATATATATATATATATATATATATATATATATATATATATATATATATATATATATATATGGATATGTATGTGTGTTAACATATGTATATGTATGTGTGTGAATATACTGTATATATATATATATATATATATATGGATATGTATGTGTGTTAACATATGTATATGTATGTGTGTGAATATACTGTATATATATATATATATATATATATATATATATATATATATATATATATATATATATATATATATATATATATATATATATATATATATATATGTATATAGTTACTTTACGTGCAGTCGGCTTTCGGCCCTCAACCACATTTTTTTAGCCCGATGCGGCCCCCAGGTCAAAAAGTTTGGTCACCCCTGGCTTAATCCATTCTATAATTGAATTCCACATACTGATATGCTAAAGGTCCTAAGTGTTGTACGTGCATACAAATGCTAAAGGGCCTAAGTGTTGTACGTGCATACAAATGTTTTAAGATAACTTTTCTCTGAGGTTGCATTTCTTCACTGTTGGTGACCAGAATTGTACATTTTTGGGTAGCAGGTTATAGTTTGCTTTCTGCATAATTGTTCACCAAATCATTGAATTTCAATATTTTGGATTTAATAAATAAAGGGTATTAAATGACTCGATATCGTACGTTATGAATTATTCTAACGGCTCATAAATAAAGTCTACTTTTGCATTTCATTTGCACTGTTGGTGATAGTTTCCAATTATAAAAACACACATTTAGTATCTCATGAAATACAAATAAATGTCAAAAAGATCAATATTAAAAACTACTGGTTACTTATTGAGCCTTCTTTTTGTCTCCATTGACCTCCTGGAATCAAATTACTTGTGTACGACATTCGAGTTAGTTGAGACTTGCGGGTAAGAACGACTCGCCTTAATGAGTATTTCAAAAGACTCGAGTCGTTCGCGAATGTCCCATATCTACCAAGCAAAGACCTGCAACCCACCTTCCTGACACGCACGAGTTAACCATCATTGATAGAGCAGCCACGACAGTAGTACGGGGATTCACATGGTCCCAGTTGTCGCAGTTTACCTGACACATGAAACGGGACAAATTTGGAGCGTGCACTATCCACTTTAGCCGCCAGACGGCATTAGAGTGTTGGATATATTAAAATGTGCTTTTTGACAATTCCAACTTTGACCACGGTGTCAGTCGCTAGTGTAGAGTGGCGCTGTGGAGGGAGGTGTGGCCAGCGCGCCTGCAGGAGCAAAGGTCACCGCCTCAGTCTATGGTGCTGAGGACGAGCACCATTGGATAGGGTCGGGGCATGGGCTGACGGCGAGACACAGCTGGCAGGTGATTACAGTTCACAGGTGGTACGTGTTAATCTAATCATCGGTTGTCTTTAACAGTAAGCGGCCGGGAGCAGGAGGAGAGAGAGGATACGGACGTGCTGAAAAGTCGCATCCTGCTGGAGAGAAAACTTGGGATAAAATCTTTGTAGATTAAAACATTGTTCAACTTTGCACGCCTGGATCCTGTGAGGTGTATGTCAGTGGAACCGCTAGGAAGCGACTTCCACAGGCGCTTTCCATCATTTTCCACAGACTGCATTGCAAAATTATTAACCCCTTCTTCCGCATAAGAATCCATTCCCTACTGTCGGCAGAGGAGTCCCGATCCGATCTTGATCTTGGTCCAATATCAGCAAAAACAGATGGCTGTTATCCTAAAGGTAAGCTCCAATACAAGCAGTCAGCTAAATGTCCTTGAATAAAGTACTTTTCTTGGATTTTAGTGAAGTCATTTATGAATAATAAACATGGTAGGTGTAGAGAATGCATATATGTTTAAGAGTTATTTCTTTATTCATAGTCATGTTTAAAGCAGCTAGTGTTTTTCCATTTGTACTCTCTCTATTTCTTATCTTATGTCCGCAAGTAAACTGTATGCTTTACCTTGAAGGCTTGGAATGTAGGAGTTGCAGTACTCCCTTTATATTGTATCTGTATTAAAACAATGAGGCTGTATTCCTTTCTGGACAGCGTGGGGGCTGTTTTCCTATTGAAGAAGTTGTCTCTTTCCCTTTGAATGTTAGACCAATTCGAGATGCCGGTATGACTGTATTGGTGTGGGCTGGTCTCCTAAAGCTTTAGTAAAACTTGATAATATTCCTATTCTGTCTTGATGGTCCTTCTTACACTGCATATATGTCATCTGAAATAATTTGGGATTGACCAGTGACTTTAATTCCCTGGGAGGGAAGGCTGGTCAGAAGCAACATAGGCTATAGGCTACCAAGAGCTAGCAGCTACACAACAGCCAAGCACACACTAGCACACTACATACTACGTAATTGGTGTCCTGAATTGAACAACATATAAAGTAAATCTCCTTGTAAAACATGACATTTGTCAATATAAACAAGTATCAAACATCCATAGTCACATATTACTTAAACATACAAAGTCTCAGAATAGTTCTCATTTCATTTACTCTTACCAGTTGCAAATATTTATTTTTTGGTTGATTTGATTTTCAGGATTATTTAGTTCATCCAGTTGGCAATATTTTCAGTTTTTAATTGGCCCCCTTGGGAACATGAATTCTCCGCCGCATGATCAAAACACTGGTGTTTTGATTTTGATTTGGCTTTTGAGCAATACCACCACGGTGATGGCCTGGAGCGCACGAGTCAAACTCCCGTGTTTCATCTGGCCAAAAGGAAACATCTGTAGATAAACCAACATTCGACCCGCATGGCAAATTTCAAGAAAGGAGTGCAAAACGAGCCTAAAGACAAAACTTCTACTAATAATGCATATTCAAAAATATAAATTGAGGCCACAGGGATTTTAATTCTAACTAATTTTACTAGAGGTGTAAGATTACTAATAAAATAGCAATAAATCAATTGTGCATGACTAAAAACAACTTTGATTATTAAAACCCATCTGTAAAAAGTAACACATTAAAGATATATTTTAATACAGTTAAAAGTGAGCATTGGAACAAAAACAAGGCATGCTGGAAAATCTTGCTCCGCCTCGCCAACTCTTCCAAATTCTGCAGAAAACTCATGGAAATGTTTCTTGTCTACCGACGTCCCGACTGTACTTACAGAAGTCCCAGGTCCATTGTTGTGCATTTAGTATATCATAGTTTTTTTTTGTCCTGATAAGGGATGTAACAACTTTCTTGGTGAAAGAAAAAATAAATAAATAATAAAAAATAAAAATATATACATATACACATATACAGTATGTGTGTACATATATATGTATATATATATATATATATATATATATATATATATATATATATATATATATATATATGTATATATAAACATATATATATATATATATATATATATATATATATATATATATATATATATATATATATATATATATGTATATATAAACATATATATATATATATATATATATATATATATATATATATATATATATATATGTATATATAAACATTTTTATATATATATATATATATATATATATATATATATATATATATATATATATATATATATATATATATATATATATATATACACACTACCGTTCAAAATTTTGGGGTCACCCAAACAATTTTGTGGAATAGCCTTCATTTCTAAGAACAAGAATAGACTGTCGAGTTTCAGATGAAAGTTCTCTTTTTCTGGCCATTTTGAGCGTTTAATTGACCCCACAAATGTGATGCTCCAGAAACTCAATCTGCTCAAAGGAAGGTCAGTTTTGCAGCTTCTGTAACGAGCTAAACTGTTTTCAGATGTGTGAACATGATTGCACAAGGGTTTTCTAATCATCAATTAACCTTCTGAGCCAATGAGCAAACAAATTGTACCATTAGAACACTGGAGTGATAGTTGCTGGAAATGGGCCTCTATACACCTATGTAGATATTTCACCAAAAACCAGACATTTGCAGCTAGAAAAGTCATTTACCACATTAGCAATGTATAGAGTGTATTTCTTTAAAGTTAAGACTAGTTTAAAGTTATCTTCATTGAAAAGTACAGTGCTTTTCCTTCAAAAATAAGGACATTTCAATGTGACCCCAAACTTTTGAACGGTAGTGTGTATATATATATATATATATATATATATATATATATATATATATATATATATATATATATATATATATATATATATATATATATATATATATATATATATATAGTCAGGGTTTCTATGGTTTAGCTGTCATACAGTGCTCAATACCGGGGTAAAGCGGAATATACGTTAGGTCAGGAAAAAACACAGAGGCTATTTCCCTGTTTCCCTGCTCTACAGGGGATTGTATTTGATAAAATCCCCTGAAGAGCATGGAAACCTGCAAAACAGGCTTGTAGGGATGAAATAGCCTCTGTGTTTTTTCCTTACCTAACGCACACATATATATATTCACATATTTTGTACGCGTGAATTTAAATAAGTTCATTTTACTTCCATTTTAATTTGTAAAAAAAAAAAGTTAAATGATAAAGAAAAAAAACGTGTGTAGGGTGCGTCATGTCCGCAAATTAATTTCCTGTTGTCATTTTGCTTTGAGTATCAATGGATCTCTCTTTAAGAGAGCACAGCCTTTAGGTTTAACATGCAAAATTCAATATGAGTTGCTCAGACAGTGATGAATTTACACAAGTTCCGCCGCGGTCTGTCATTATATCATTCACCGTAACATCCCGAGCTCAAAGGATGACGAGGAGACGGATGATCAACAATCACTATCAAAACGAGCCAATAGTATCTCCCACGTGTTCCATCAATCACTTGTCACCACGCATCTACCAACTCTGTCGGGGAATAGAACTCTTCAAGCAGGAACGAGTGAACCACAATGCAGATAGTTTGGAAAATGCACATTTCCGTAAAAAAAAATGTCTGCTCGACTGATGGGATGTTCATATCTTCCCGTTTGTCAGTCCACACAAAAACACATTCATCAGCTGTCATGCACTTTTTTTGTCCGAGGCAGAAAAGGCAACCGCTGATGATTGGCAGACAACACCTCCATCTTTAAAGGCCTACTGAAATGAAATGTTCTTATTCAAACGGGGATAGCAGATCCATTCTATGTGTCATACTTGATCATTTCGCGATATTGCCATGTTTTTGCTGAAAGGATTTAGTAGAGAACATCGACGATAAAGTTTTGGTCGCTGATAAAAAAAGCCTTGCCTGTACCGGAAGTAGCGTGACGTCACAGGTTGAAGGGCTCCTCACATTTGCACATTGTTTTCAATGCAGCGAGAGCGATTCGGACCGAGAAAGCGACGATTACCCCATTAATTTGAGCCAGGATGAAAGATTTGTGGATGAGGAACATGAGAGTGAAGGACTAGAGTGCAGTGCAGGACGTATCTTTTTTCGCTCTGACCGTAACTTAGGTACAAGCTGGCTCATTGGATTCCACACTCTCTCCTTTTTCTATTGTGGATCACGGATTTGTATTTTAAACCACTTCGGATACTATATCCTCTTGAAAATGAGAGTCGAGAACGCGAAATGGACATTCACAGTGACTTTTATCTCCACGACAATACATCGGCGAAGCACTTTAGCTACGGAGCTAACGTGATAGCATCGGGCTTAACTGCATATAGAAACAGACGAAATAAGCCCCTGCCTGGAAGGATAGACAGAAGATCAACAATACTACTATTACTATTAAACCATGGACATGTAACCACACGGTTAATGCTGTACCGCCTGGCGAAGCCTAGCAATGCTGTTGCTAACGACGCCATTGAAGGTAACTTAGCTACGGGACCTCGACAGAGCTATGCTAAAAACATTAGCTCTCCACCTACGCCAGCTCTCATCTGCTCATCAACACCCGTGCTCACCTGCGTTCCAGCGGCGCGACGAAGGACTTCACCCGATCATCGATGCGGCGCGGCGGCGGGCGTTGTAGCTTTCAAAGACACCCCGGCCGCCATCAGAGTCGGCAAGAAACATATATTTCCCCAAATTTACGTACGTGACATGCACATAGCGCCACGCACGTACGGGCAAGCGATCACATGTTTGGAAGCCAAAGCTGTACTCACGGTAGCGCGTCTGCTATCCATCTCAAAGTCCTCCGGGTTGTGTTGCTGCAGCCAGCCACTAATACACCGCTTCCCACCTACAGCTTTCTTCTTTGCAGTCTCCATTGTTAAATGAACAAATTGCAAAAGATTCACCAACACAGATGTCCAGAATACTGTGGAATTCAATGATGAAAACAGACAATTTCAGCTGGCGACCGTGCTATTCCAAAATGTCTCCTTCAACCCTTGACGTCACGCGCAAACGTCATCAACCCGAGACGTTTTCAGCCGGAAGTTTCCCGGGAAATTTAAAATTGCACTTTATACGTAAGTTAACCCGGCCGTATTGGCATGTGTTGCAATGTTAAGATTTCATCATTGATATATAAACTATCAGACTGCGTGGTCGGTAGTAGTGGGTTTCAGTAGGCCTTTAAAATCAGCGCACACTTACACGGAGAAAAGGAAACTACATGAATGTTGTTTTGTAATGGCCTGCGTGTGACCACTACTCATGTAGACGCCCTTGGCCATAAAGGAAAATATCCACTGGACGTAATAATCTTTTATCATAGATTTTATGAGGGGTATTTTATTTGAACTAAGCAAAATTATCTGCCAATAGAACAATCAAATTTGGCTTGTCAAGACTTTCCAAAACAAGTAAAATTAGCTAACCTCAATGAACCCCCAAATAATAATAGATAATTTAGGACCAAAACCCTTAAAACAAGTAAAACACTCTAACATAAAATCTGCTTAGTGAGAAGAATTATCTTATCAGACAGAAAATAAGCAAATATCACCCTTATTTGAGATATTTCATCTTACTTAGAGTTCCGTTTTTGCAGTGCACTCATGTAGACGCCCTTCGCCATAAAGGAAAATATCCACTGGACGTAATAATCTTTTATCGTAGATTTTATGAGGGGTATTTTATTTGAACTAAGCACAATTATCTGCCAATAGAACAATCAAATTTGGCTTGTCAAGACTTTCCAAAACAAGTAAAATTAGCTAACCTCAATGAACCCCCAAATAATAATAGATAATTTAGGACCAAAACCCTTAAAACAAGTAAAACACTCTAACATAAAATCTGCTTAGTGAGAATAATTATCTTATCAGACAGAAAATAAGCAAATATCACCCTTATTTGAGATATTTCATCTTACTTAGATTTCAGTTTTTGCAGTGCACTCATAAAGGAAAATATCCACTGGACGTAATAATCTTATATAGTAGATTTTCAATCAATCAATCTGCATATGCTGACATATGCAGTAACATATTGTGTCATTTATAATTGTATCCATCCATCCATCCATTTCCTACCGCTTATTTCCTTTTGTCAAAATGATTGAGGACAAGCTGTAAAAAAAATATTATTATTCCACTCGTTCATTCACTGTTATTATCTGCTTATTTTCTGTTTCAACATGTTCTATTTACACTTCTGTTAAAATGTAATAATCACTTATTCTTCTGTTGTTTGATACTTTACATGAATTTTGGATGATACCATGAATTTAGGTATTGATCCGATACCAAGTAGTTACAGGATCATACATTGGTCATATTCAAAGTCCTCATGTGTCCAGGGACTTATTTCCTGACTTTATAAACATAATATGAATTTTTAAAAATTATGCTAAAAAGTATTAATTTAATCATAGTAGTATCCTTTATACACACTCCTGTACTTGGTATCATTACAGTGGATGTTAGGTGTAGATCCACCCATGACATTTGTTTACATTGTGACACCGGGTGAACTATTATATCCTCTACGGTGTGTAGTGAAGCATGTTTAGCTATTCCTCGTCCTGCAGGGATGATACTTGTAAGAAACTTACTTTGCCACCATGGAGACGAGGATTAGTGATTTAGAAGTAGCTAAAACACTGCCGACTGCGGATGGACTTTAGCTGCTTACTAGTTAGCCATGTCTTAAAGCACCTCTTCCTGAGGGTGTTTCAGTGTTATAACTTCACCTTTATCTTTACTTTTCAGGCCAAAATGCGTCCGTTCTCCCTTTTCTGTCTACACACCGTGTCTGCTTGTAAGTACTTTGTGATTGTGCGCTGCCGAACATGCTCCTCTGCTCGTAAAACCAGCAATGACACGACGACGATAGGGGGCTAGGGGGTGGGGGACCGGTACTTTTTAGAGGCGGTACAGTACCGAATATGATTCATTAGTATCACGGTACTATACTAATACCGGTATACCGTACAACCCTCGTTCATTTTATTGAAGTCACTCATACTTTACTTTTTATCTCATTCATTATGTTTTATTTAGTTTTATTGAGTTATTGTTATCTTCATATGTTTTACTCGTATTTTATGCTTTATTCCTACTAATGGTTCCTAATATTTTTCCAGGTTTTATGCAGATGGCTCCTGTGATAGTGTTTACTCACCTGGCTCCTCTGTACTCAGACATGTGTGTGATGATGGGGGATGAGGGTCATCTGGTTTTGTTTTTAAGTCTTTGTGTTGCATTTCTTTTGTATATGAAAGACCATTTGATTGATCGATTGATTACAGTATCCATATTTTCGATAACGCCGCACGTGCTTTACCTACAGTACCGCACATTTCAAAATAAGAGCTCACGGAGACGCCGAGTGAAAAATATGAGCGCACACAAAGTTTCCGTATCAAACTATTTCCGTTTCTATCTTGATGGCTGGGGGAGAAGGAGAAGGAACTGAAGTAGAGATCAATCAGCTGTCAGAGTGTATCTGAGCTAGAGTGAGCCCTCCGAGGTGAAGTCAGTCAGCTACAGAGGAGAAAAAGAGAGGATTGTTGATTGGAGTCGAGGCTTAATGGCAGCCAGAGTAGAAGAGCAACATCACTGCCGCCTCAGGCATCACAGCGCTACGTCATACCTGCACGCTTTTGGGAATGCAGAAAGAATGAGTGAAAAGCACACATCCAAAACAGCAGTTTGTTTGCTTTTGTTTGCTGTCTCACAGCTGAAGTTCGCTTCTGTCCCTCAAGATCCAATAATCCATAGGGCTTATTGTTGGACTGAAAGCTGAGAGTTGACACCTTCACCAAGGTCACAAAGGTACTGCAGAGACATGACGATTGGGGGTAGCAGGGTCAGAAAAGTACTGCAGAGAAAGGACAATTGGGGTAGCAGGGTCAGAAATGTACTGCAGAGACAGGACCATTGGGGGTTCCAAGGTCAGAAAGGTACTGCAGAGACAGGACGATTGGGGTAGCAGGGTCAGAAAAGTACTGCAGAGACAGGACCATTGGGGGTAGCAGGGTCAGAAATGTACTGCAGAGACAGGACCATTGGGGGTTCCAAGGTCAGAAAGGTACTGCAGAGACAGTACCATTGGGGGTAGCAGGGGCAGAAAAGTACTGCAGAGACAGGACCATTGGGGGTAGCAGGGGCAGAAAAGGATTGCAGAGACAGGACCATTGGGGGTAGCAGGGTCAGAAAGGTACTAAAAAGACAGGACAATTGGGGGTATCAGGGTCGGAAAGGTACTGTAAAGACAGGACCATTGGGGGTAGCAGGGGCAAAAAGGTACTGCAAAGACAGGACCATTGGGGTACCAGGGTCAGAAAGGTACTAAAAAGACAGGACAATTGGGGGTACCAGGGTCAAAAAGGTACTGTAAAGACAGAACCATTGGGGGTACCAGGGTCAGAAAGGTGCTGCATAGATAGGACCATTGAGGGTATCAGGGTCAGAAAGGTACTGCAGAGACAGGACCATGGTGGTACCAGTGTCAGAAAAGTACTGCACAGACAGGACTATTGGGGGGTACCAAGGTCAGAAAGGTACTGCAAAGACAGGACAGTTGGGGTAGCAGTTCCAGAAAGGTACTGCAAAGACAGGACAGTTGGGGTAGCAGTTCCAGAAAGGTACTGCAGAGACAGGACCATTGGGAGTTCCAAGGTCAGAAAGGTACTGCAGAGACATGACCATTGGGGGTAGCAGGGTCAGAAAGGTACTGCAAAAACAGGATCATTGGGGTATCAGGGTCATAAAGGTACTGCACAGACAGGACCATTGGGGGGTACCAGGGTCAGAAAAGTACTGCAGAGACAGGACCATTGGGGATAGCAGTGTCAGTAAGGTACTGCAAAGACAGGATCATTGGGAGTTCCAAGGTCAGAAAGGTACTGCAGAGATATGACCATTGGGGGTAGCAGGGTCAGAAAGATACTGCAAAAACAGGACCATTGGGGGTAGCAGGGTCAGAAAGGTACTGCAGAGAAGGACCTTTGGGGATTCCAAGGTCTGAATGGTACTGCAGAGACAGGACCATTGGGGGTACCAAGGTCAGAAAGGTACTGCAAAGACAGGACTATTGCGTGTAGCAGGGTCAGAAAAGTATTCAAAAGACAGGACAATTGGGGGTAGCAGGGTCAGAAAGCTACTGCAGAGACAGGACCATTGGGGGTTCCAAGGTCAGAAAGGTACTGCAGAGACAGGACCATTGGGGGTAGCATGGTCAGAAAGGTACTGCAGAGACAGGACCATTGGGGGTAGCAGGGTCAGAAAAGTACTGCAGAGACAGGACCATTGGGGGGTACCAGGGTCAGAAAGTTACTGTAAAAACAGGACCATTGGGGGTACCAAGGTCAGAAAGGTACTGCAGAGACAGGACAATTGAGGGTACCAGGGTCAGAAAGGTACTGCAAAGACAGGACTATGGGAGGTAGCAGGGTCAGAAAGGTACTGCAAAGACAGGATCATTGGGGTATCAGGGTCAGAAAGGTACTGCACAGACAGGACCATTGGGGGTTCTAAGGCCAGAAATGTACTGCAGAGACAGGACCATTGGGGGTAGTAGGGTCAGAAATGTACTGTAAAGACAGGACCATTGGGGGTTCCAAGGCCAGAAAGGTACTGCAGAGACAGGACCATTGGGGGTAGCAGTGCCAGAAAGGTAATGCACAGACAGGACCATTGGGGGTAGCAGTGCCAGAAAGGTAATGCACAGACAGGACCATTGGGGGGTACCAAGGTCAGAAAGATACTGCTGAGACAGGACTATTGGGGGGTACCAGGGTCAGAAAGGTACTGCAGAGACAGGACCATTGGGGGTTCCAAGGTCAGAAAGGTACTGCAGAGACAGGACCATTGGGGGTAGCATGGTCAGAAAGGTACTGCAGAGACAGGACCATTGGGGGTAGCAGGGTCAGAAAAGTACTGCAGAGACAGGACCATTGGGGGGTACCAGGGTCAGAAAGTTACTGTAAAAACAGGACCATTGGGGGTACCAAGGTCAGAAAGGTACTGCAGAGACAGGACAATTGAGGGTACCAGGGTCAGAAAGGTACTGCAAAGACAGGACTATGGGAGGTAGCAGGGTCAGAAAGGTACTGCAAAGACAGGATCATTGGGGTATCAGGGTCAGAAAGGTACTGCACAGACAGGACCATTGGGGGTTCTAAGGCCAGAAATGTACTGCAGAGACAGGACCATTGGGGGTAGTAGGGTCAGAAATGTACTGTAAAGACAGGACCATTGGGGGTTCCAAGGCCAGAAAGGTACTGCAGAGACAGGACCATTGGGGGTAGCAGTGCCAGAAAGGTAATGCACAGACAGGACCATTGGGGGTAGCAGTGCCAGAAAGGTAATGCACAGACAGGACCATTGGGGGGTACCAAGGTCAGAAAGATACTGCTGAGACAGGACTATTGGGGGGTACCAGGGTCAGAAAGGTACTGCAGAGACAGGACCATTGGGGGTAGGATGGTCAGAAAGGTACTGCAGAGATAGGACCATTGGGGTACCATGGTTAGAAAGGTACTGCAAACACAGGACCATTGGGGGTATCAGGGTCAGAAAGGTACTGCAGAGACAAGACCACTGTATTTTGGTCATTTTATGCATTACCAGAACTTCTTTTTTCAACACTTTATTTCCGTTTCCAAAGCAATGCACTTGTAACTTCTGGCAACTGATGTCTGTTCCTACTTCTGGAAACTTGTAATCACGGAAGACTTGGTAATAGAAAATGAAGACAACTATTTTTGGACAAATAGGGATTCACAAAGTTATCTTTTTGAAGCTGAACTTACTGAGGATGAACTACTGCTTCTAAAAGCCAGCCCGAAGAGAGGCTGAAACGTTGGAGCAGACGGAGGCCGAGAGAGTGAGGTGAAAGTGACTTGGGCGCTGTAAATGTGGAACTGTGAGCCAAGCTGTTTTGGAATTAATCGGAGAGCTTATCATTAGCTGCATTAGGAGCCTTTGTTTGTTTACGTACTACAAAAAGACAAGTTGTCTAGTATGTTCACTATTTTATTTAAGGACAACATTGTAATAAGAAACATATGTTTAATGTACCCTAAGTAAGCAATAATGCCATTTTTTGTGGCCCCCTTTATTTAGAAAAGTACCGAAAAGTATCAGAATACATTTTGGTACCGGTACCAAAATATTGGTATCGGGACAATACTAGTTGAGACCTCTTGTCAGGGCTTAGTATCCAACCCGGTCCATTCCTCTAGGAACGCCCACATTATTGAAAATCCGGTCCACATGTTTATGGTTTCCTTAGTAAGGTAGAGCCGGCGAGAGAGCACTTAGCAAGGTCATCTCAACTGTTATCAACCGTGCATCGACTTAATAATTTCCAGTCCTTTCAACTTAAAAGCACTGCTATGTCCACTAAAACGTATGTCAGCTAAAAAAGTAATAATCTGTAATATTTCCTTTTTCTTTTTTTTAACTATGACTAGGGAAGGTTGTTTTGATAACGTCATGCAAGTCAACACTGTGCTATTATTCCAAAGTACTTTCAAGGGTTATTGATGTGATTTGCTCACATTGTCCACCAGATGGCAGCAAATACGAAGCATTCTGAGACTGCCTGGTAAAAAAGGATGAATTTGCACTGGGCCCCTGGGGGGGCCGTAGTTTGGACACCACCGCTTTAACCCGATCATCAATGCAAAAGGACAGACATGAGAGTCAATACACACGAGAATGACGGTTTGACATAAATAGGACAGGGAGGTTGAGGACTACTTCTGTATGTTAACAAACCATTTTAAAAGTTAAATTACCAACGATTGTCACACACTCCATGTCCATAGAATATGCTAAAGATTAGCATTAACAATTTTACATGGCGATTTCAACACAATGTCATTTTTTTTTACAATTTCCCATGTCAGGAGGGCAAGAAGGAGGCGCTCAAAAGTACAGCAAGGCTCCATTTTTTCAAAACAGACCAGCTCGATGCTAACTGACAGTGAATTATCCATAAAATATGCTAATGATTAGCATTAGTGATTTTACATGGCGATTTCAACACAATGTTCAATTGTGTTACAATGTTCCATGTCAGCAGAGTAAGAAGGCACTCAAAAGTACAGTAAGGCTCCATTTTTTCAAAACACGCTAGCTCGATGCTAACTGACATTGGATTATCCATAAAATATGCTAATGATTAGAATTAGCAATTTTACATGGCAATTTTAACACAATGTTCAATTTTGTTACAATTTCCCATGCCAGCAGGGCAAGAAGAAGGTGCTGAAAAATATAGCAAGGCTCCATTTTTTTTCAAAACACGCAAGCTTGAAGCTAACTGACATGAGATTATCCATAGAACATACTAAGGATTAGCATTTGCAATTTTACATGGCGATTTCAACACAATGTTCAATTTTGTTACAATGTTCCATGTCAGCAGGGTAAGAAGAAGGTGCTCAAAAGTACAGCAACGGTCAATTTTTCTAAACACGCTAGCTTGATGCTAACTGATATTGGATTATCCCGAGAACATGCTAAAAATTAGCATTTGCGATTTTACATGGCGATTTCAACACAATGTTTAATTTTGTTACAATGTTCCATGTCAGCAGAGTATGAAGGCACTCCAAAAAAAGTAAGGCTCCATTTTTTCAAAACACGCTAGCTTGATGCTAACAGACATTGGATTATCCATAGAACATGCTAAAGATTAGCATTTGCAATTTTACATGGCAACATCAACACAATTTTCAATTTTGTTACAATGTTCCATGTCAGCAGAGTAAGAAGGCACTCCAAAAAAAAGTAAGGCTACATATTTTCAAAACACACTAGCTTGATGCTAACTGACATTGGATTATCCATAGAACATGCTAAAGATTAGCATTTGCAATTTTACATGGCGATTTCAACACAATGTTCAATTTTGTTACAATGTTCCATGTCAGCAGGGTAAGAAGAAGGTGCTCAAAAGTAAAGCAACGGTCCATTTTCCTAAACACGCTAGCTTGATGCTAACTGATATTGGATTATCCAGAGAACATGCTAAAAATTAGCATTTGCGATTTTACATGGCAATTTCAACACAATGTTTAATTTTAAAGTACCAACGATTTTCACACACACACACACACACACACACACACTAGGTGTGGCGAAATTATTCTCTGCATTTGACCCATCACCTTTGATCACCCCCTGGGAAGTGAAGGGAGCAGTGAGCAGCAGCGGTGGCCACGCCCGGGAATCATTTTTTGGTGATTTAACCCCCAATTCCAACCCTTGATGCTGAGTGTCAAGATGTTAACTCAATTAACCCTGTAACACCCCTTGTTGTAAAATTACAACGTTACCTTTAACCATCCTAAAAAACAATCTGTTATATAATTTATTTATTTTTTTACCACATTTACATAGTCATTGGGTCCCCAAAGGGTTTTGGTCCAAAACATATAAAAGATGTGTCATTATTCAGTATTATTATTTGTGTTATTATTCAAGTTTTTAAATCTCTAGATCAACATTAGGTCTATCTGTCAATATAACATTTTTTAAAGATTTAAATTGTATGCTCTTTTTGTCAAAGAAAACCCTTTTTTTTAATGAAAAAAACACAAAATATGCAATATTTTCACCCAATAAAATTTTTAAGTGGAATATTTGACATGATATAATAATTGGAGTCTTAAAAAGGTCCATAACTCATAACACCATTGATTTTAATTCATTATTATTTTTTGAGCAATGACACTTAAAAACTAATCACACTAAAATTGTAGGGGATCCAAATTATTAAAGTGTTAAAAAATAAATTATATATATATATATATATATTTTTACTGTTTACTTTTAACACAATAATCTCGAGATCAACTTCAGATCTATCTGTCAATTATAAGTTTTATTGTTGTTTATGTTTTTTTGTTTGTTCGTTTTAGGCCCTTTAAAAAAAAAACGCTCGTTTTTTTACATGGCAAACACAAAATATGCAACATTTTCCCAAAAAAATATTTCAAAATATTTATTGTGACGTAATTGGAGCCTTGAATAGGTCAATAATTCATAATGACATTGATTTTGATTCATCATTATTTTTTAAAGAAAGAAACAGCCTACATGGCAGCTTTGTGTGATTAGAGTAAACATTGCTACATTTTCTTGTTACATTTCACCTGTTTGCTCTTTAAATACCACTTTTAATATTTTTTATTTTTTTTCAATCGTATTTTTAAAATGTGCCGTGGGGCCGTTAAAAAATGACCTGCAGGCCGCCAATGGCCCCCGGGCCGCACTTTGGACACCCCTGGTCCAGAGCATGTACATATGTAGTTATTGTGGAAAAAAATGCATCAAATTTCATTTAGAGCTTGTTATATAATTGTTACAATTATAAAAAGAGGGGGAAAAAGCGTTTTTTAAGAGTTTTATCTTGTTTCATATTTTTTATATTTGTAATAAATGACTTCATAAAAATATAAATAATGTGTGATTATCATTAATGGTATATACCGTTATGGGGCTAAGTAAGCAATCAACCCTGCAAATTAACCCTTAGTTAATTTAATTTCATTTCATTTTTACCACAATTATTCAGTTATACATTTACACACCAATGCCTGAAAAGGAGTAGGATGAAGAAAAATCGTATATTTTCCTGCCCCCTTCAACATAATACGTAGTCTTACTTAATGATATATAAACCAACAATTACATCCAAATATAACGAAAACAAACAAAAAAACACAAGTGCAAAACTTCATGAAGTACAAACCGAACAAAAAAAAC
>NC_084750.1:39783836-39910598 GCF_033978785.1 Entelurus aequoreus | reverse complement strand
ATCCACATCACAAAACCACTCTCACAATCAACAATCCCCATCCTTTCCACACACCCCCAACCACACCCCCAAAACCCCCAACCTCCCCAACCCCCCCACCCATAACAACCCATTCCCCAATCCCATATCAAAACCCCTCACCCCCCCACAACCTTCAAACCCACCCAACCTAAAACCCCCCCTCCCCAAAACCCACAAACATTCCCCTAAAACCCTCCTCAAAAATACACTAAAATCCCAACCCACCACCCCAAAACACTAATTTCCACCCCCCCACCACACATAAAAACAAAACTACTCCCAACCCTTAAAACCCCACCCAACCTTCCAACCCCACACCCAAAACCCAAACCCCAACCCCATAACCACCCCAAATACACTCTCAAACCCACCCACAACCACCCCCACCCAACCACCAAACAACACTCACCCAATAACAACCCAACCACCCACAAACACCCCACACAACCACATAACCTCCAAACCTTACAAACACACCCAAACACCAAACAACACCCATAACCCAACCACCAAAACCACTCTCAACCCCCAACCAACCCCACACCAACAACAACACACCATAACACTCACAAAAACAACCACAACACCAAACAACCCTCCACCAAACCACACAAACCATACACCCAAAAACACCAACATCCAACTCTAAACCAACACCCCCACACAACAAACATACATCAACACAATAATACTCCAACCAAAACAACCAAAACTCCCACAAAACTACCAACCACCAAACTAACACAAAAACCAACCTCACACTGACAAACCATCCACCCACACTGCTCTCCCCCTTTATGACCGCAAACATGTTATCCCTTTACCAAAATTCCCGTTTTCCGATAATTTCCTCCCCGTTGACAATGAATCGGATATACAGTATACAATTGACTGACTATCCCACATTTCTTATCCGATTTAAACTATTCCACCATCCACACACTCCACTCCCCCTGGATATTCAAGCCACCATGTTTCCTGGTTTCAAAAATCCCTGATTACCCGGAATTACCAGTAATTGCCCTCTATTGAAAATGAATGGGCAATATACAAACCTCTCCATATCCCACGTTTCTCAACCAATTCGAACCATTCCAACATCCACATGCTTATCTCACCCTGGACAATTGAACTGCTGATTTTTCAAGCTCAAACAATTCCAGGATTTCCCATAATTCCCCGTTTTACAAAGCCCAATTTTCACCTCTTTCTGGAAAGTTTTCACAGCCCGCATTTTTGTATCGTTTTTGACCTCACAACATTTCTCCTAGTTGGGACAACAAAACTACTATGTTTTTCTTTTCGTAGAAATACCCGGTTTTCCCGAAATTCCAGGAATTCCAAAATATCCATTTAAATTCAAACTGTTACATCAACATTTTTCAAGCGATTCAAAAAATTCCACCACCAAACCATTCATATCATTTAGAACAATTGTACTACTATAAATATTTTTAAAAATTCCCATTTTTCCCGAAATTCCAGGAATTCCAAAATACCCATTTAAATTCACACTGTTACATCAACATTTTTCAAGCAATTCAAAAAATTCCACCACCAAACCATTCATATCATTTAGAACAATTGTACTACTATCAATATTTTCAAAAATTCCCATTCTTCCCGAAACTCCCAAATTTTCAGGGAATTCCAATTGAAATGAATAGGAACATTTCTCAAAATGTTTCACATTTTTCACACCAGAATCTGACAAACCATCCACCCACACTGCTCTCCCCCTATTTCGACTGCAAACATGTTTTCCCTTTACCAAAATTCCCGGTTTTCCGATAATTTCCTCCCTGTTGACAATGAATCGGATATACAGTATACAATTGACTGACTATCCCACATTTCTTATCCGATTTAAACTATTCCACCATCCACAAACTCCACTCCCCCTGGATATTCAAGCCAGCATGTTTCCTAGTTTCAAAAATTCCCTGATTACCCGGAATTACCAGTAATTGCCCTCTATTGAAAATGAATGGACAATATACAAACCTCTCCATAACCCACATTTCTCAACCGATTCGAACCGTTCCAACATCCACACACTCCACTCACCTTGGACATTCAAGAATATTGGTGGTCGGCTGCTCGTGCACATAGGGCATTGCAAATTCTAGTTTGGTATAATATTTAGTTTAGTTTAATATTTCTTCGGTAAGTGGTCTACAAAATAAACAAAACTGTTTTACATAAACAAACAGTTGTTTATTCATAAATTGAAAATGTTGCAGACCGAAAGGGTTTAGGCTGAAGTTGAACACTTATTGCGCCTAACCCTATAAACAATGTCAAATACAAGATGAGCTTCCAAAAAATATAACATTTCCTTTGCACAACATGTTATAAATACACATTGTACACAACATAAACACTGTTCAATTATATACACAATAAAGACATGTGAAATAACAAATGATTGTTTTCCAAAACAGGTTACATGTTAGAAAAACTGATTCTGGTTGCATGAAGATGGTTTAAAATAGCTATTTTGAAATTCATTCCTATACATTTATTTTTGTATTTTTTTTAAATTCTGAATCGATTTAGAATCGGGATGATTAAGAATCGCGATTCAGATGTAAATCGTTTGTTTTTTTTGCACACAGTATTTACATGTTTAGCCATCTTTTGCTTGAAAATGCTGAATTTAGGATTACAAAATGTAAAATATGTTTTATTTTTATTTTTATTTTTTCCCCAAAAAAATGGCGAATCCGAAATATTTGAAGCGCGATGTGGCGAGGGATGACAGTTAATCACGTTGTACCCTTTTTATCAGAATGTTTAAAGGCCTAATGAAATGATTTTTTTTTATTCAAACGGGGATAGCAGATCCATTCTATGTGTCATACTTGATCATTTCGCGATATTGCCATATTTTTGCTGAAAGGATTTAGTAGAGAACATCGACGATAAAGTTCGCAACTTTTGGTCGCTGAACAAAAAAAAGCCTTGCCTGTACCGGAAGTAGCGTGACGTCGCAGGTTAAAAGGCTCCTCACGTTTCCCCATTGTTTACACCAGCAGCGAGAGCCATTCGGACCGAGAAAGCGACGATTACCCCATTCATTTGAGCGAGGATGAAAGATTTGTGGATGAGGAACGTGAGAGTGAAGGACTAGAGTGCAGTGCAGGACGTATCTTTTTTCGCTCTGACCGTAACTTAGGTACAAGGGCTCATTGGATTCCACACTCTCTCCTTTTTCTATTGTGGATCACGGATTTGTATTTTAAACTACCTCGGATACTATATCCTCTTGAAAATGAGAGTCGAGAACGCGAAATGGACATTCACAGTGACTTTTATCTCCACGACAATACATTGGTGAAGCACTTTAGCTTCGGAGCTAACGTGATAGCATCGTGCTTAAATGCAGATAGAAACAACAGAAATAAGCCTCTGACTGGAAGGATAGACAGAAGATCAACAATACTACTATCAGGAGACACCGAACCAAACACTGGACCTGTAACTACACGGTTAATGCTGTGCCGCCTGTCGAAGCCTCGCAATGCTGTTGCAAACGACGCCATTGAAGCTAACTTAGCTACGGGACCTCGTCAGAGCTATGATGAAAACATTAGCGCTCCACCTACGCCAGCCCTCATCTGCTCATCAACACCCGTGCTCACCGACGAAGGACTTCACCCGATCATCGATGCGGTCGGCGGCTAGCGTCGGATAGCGCGTCTGCTATCCAACTCAAAGTCCTCCTGGTTGTGTTGCTGCAGCCAGCCGCTAATACACCGATCCCACCTACAGCTTTCTTCTTTGCAGTCTCCATTGTTCATTAAACAAATTGCAAAAGATTCACCAACACAGATGTCAAGAATACTGTGGAATTTTGCGATGAAAACAGAGCTGTTTGTTTTGAGATACAATGTGTCCGAATACTTCCGCTTCAACCATTGACGTCACGCGCATACGTCATCATACATAGACGTTTTCAACCGGAAGTTCCCCGGGAAATTTAAAATTGCACTTTATAAGTTAACCCGGCCGTATTGGCATGTGTTGCAATGTTAAGATTTCATCATTGATGTATAAACTATCAGACTGCGTGGTCGGTAGTAGTGGCTTTCAGTAGGCCTTTAAACCTCATATGTGCAAAATTAGTTATGTCATTGAAATGACCGTATTAATATTTCATTTTCCAGGAATTGAGCTTTTAAAAACACACTGGCTGTCCCTCAAATGGCATACTTGGCATACGTTAGCGCACTTCTTCAAAATCCCAAGAATTGTGACAGCTGCTGACGCATGCACGGCTCGCATTAGTCATCTTTTTCCACGTGATTATAGGCCAGGAAGTCGCAGATTTTACAAAACCATGTTACTGTTGCCCTTCGCAAGGGACCCTCTTCGAAACACGATCTTTCGAAATGATCGCTGCATAATACACTGTACTTTGTGTGTGTGGTCCAATCCATGTTCGCTTGACCTCTCTGTTCCATAGTAAAGCTTGACTGTCATCTTTCGGGAATGTAAACAATGAAACACCGGCTGTGTTTGTGTTGCTGCAGCCGGCCGCTAATACACCGCTTCCCACCTACAGCTTTCTTCTTTGCTGTCTCCATTGTTCATTGAACAAATTGCAAAAGATTCACCAACACAGATGTCCAGAATACTGTGGAATTTTGCGATGAAAACAGACGACTTAATAGCTGGCCACCATGCTGTCCCAAAATGTCCTCTACAATCCGTGACGTCACGCGCAGGCGTCATCATAACGAAACGTTTTCAGCAGGATATTTCGGCGCGAAATTTAAAATTGCACTTTAGTAAGCTAACCCGGCCGTGTTGGCATGTGTTGCAATGTTAAGATTTCATCATTGATATATAAACTATCAGACTGCGTGGTCGGTAGTAGTGGCTTTCAGTAGGCCTTTAAACCTCATATGTGCACAATTAGTTATGTCATTGTCCATCGCCTGCAGAAACATGAAATAACCGTATTAATATTTCATTTTCCAGGAATTGAGCTTATAAAAACACACTGGCTGTCCCTCAAATGGCATACTCGGCATACGTTAGCGCACTTCTTCAAAATCCCAAGAATTGTGACAGCTGCTGACGCATGCACGGCTCGCATTAGTCATCTTTTTCCACGTGATTATTAGCCAGGAAGTCGCAGATTTTACAAAACCATGTTACTGTTGCCCTTCGCAAGGGACCCTCTTCGAAACACGATCTTTCGAAATGATCGCTGCATAATACACTGTACTTTGTGTGTGTGGTCCAATCCATGTTCGCTTGACCTCTCTGTTCCATAGTAAAGCTTGACTGTCATCTTTCGGGAATGTAAACAATGAAACACCGGCTGTGTTTGTGTTGCTGCAGCCGGCCGCTAATAGACCGCTTCCCACCTACAGCTTTCTTCTTTGCTGTCTCCATTGTTCATTGAAAAAATTGCAAAAGATTCACCAACACAGATGTCCAGAATACTGTGGAATTTTGCGATGAAAACAGACGACTTAATAGCTGGCCACCATGCTGTCTCAAAATGTCCTCTACAATCCGTGACGTCACGCGCAGGCGTCATCATAACGAAACGTTTTCAGCAGGATATTTCGGCGCGAAATTAAAAATTGCACTTTAGTAAGCTAACCCGGCCGTATTGGCATGTGTTGCAATGTTAAGATTTCATCATTGATATATAAACTATCAGACTGCGTGGTCGGTAGTAGTGGCTTTCAGTAGGCCTTTAAACCTCATATGTGCAAAATTAGTTATGTCATTGTTCACCGCCTGCAGAAACATGAAATGATCGTATTAATATTTCATTTTCCAGGAATTGAGCTTATAAAAACACACTGGCTGTCCCTCAAATGGCATACTTGGCATACGTTAGCGCACTTCTTCAAAATCCCAAGAATTGTGACAGCTGCTGACGCATGCACGGCTCGCATTAGTCATCTTTTTCCACGTGATTATTGGCCAGGAAGTCGCAGATTTTACAAAACCATGTCCCCCCTATTACAAAAAAGGAACACATGCCACCCACGTATTTCTCACTGTGGAACACAGCCAGACACACACAGTAGCGCCTGTATCTGCCTGCACATAAACACACATATACGGAGTCTGTGCTGGTCTTGTTTGTTTGTTTGTGTTCTAAATAATGGCTTTGTGTCAGAACCTAACGGATGTTTCCAAACACTTCCATTTATTCCCATCTCCGGCGAGCCTATACCTGTCCAAACAGTACAGAGGAGAGGATGGAAGGCAACACTGAGGGAGGGAGAGATAACATCATCAATCTGGCACAACACACACACACACACACACACACACACACACCCCTTATAAAGATAAAGGGTGCATAGTTGAGCGTTGTTTATAGAAAGTAATCTACGTATAATGCATGCTTAGGATCCTCATTACCGCTCTGTACAAGGCCGGTGCTTTGCTGCACTGTTCACAGTTTTAAAAATAATTTTTAAAAAATATACAGGGGCCCACAATTTGGAGTTGAACCCTTTTTTTTTTCTGGCAAAAATGTACAGTCGCGATGAAAAGTTGTACACTTGTAAAGAACATAATGTCATGGCTGTCTTGAGTTTCCAATAATTTCTACAACTCTTAACCTCCGGGCTGATGATTTTAGGGTGGAGGTAATCCTCCTTTTTCATTGTCCTATTTAAAGCACCTGTTTCATTGGTAGCAAAATACTACCATGCTTGACGGTAGGTCTGGTGTTCCTTGGAATAAAGGCCTCACCTTTTCTCCTCCAAACATATTGCTGGGTATTGTGGCCAAACAGCTCAATTTTTGTTTCATCTGACCACAGAACTTTCCTCCAGAAGGTCTTATCTTTGTCCATGTGGTGTCAGATGAAACAAAAATTGAGCTGTTTGGCCAAAAATATCCAGTAATATGTTTGGAGGAGAAAAGGTGAGGCTACATCCGTTTAGCACTCGACTCGTAAAAGCTCATCCTCTTTGTGTTCGGGTTCAAAAGTTGACGGTTCTGGATTATAATTTTCCCCCCAAACTAATCGTTGTTGGCTTTCACAAAGTCTGCTTGATTAGCCTGGTTGTTGACGGGGAAGGGGTATGTGGTTCCTCCTCTACGTCACGGATCACGTGACTGGCTTTCTCATCAACTTTCAAAACGGCTCGGAAATCTCCACGAAATCGATACTATTTTAGTGTCATATATCAGACATATATGTTAATAGCTTCAATATAGAGGCAACTTGTCTTTCCATTATACTGCTACTTTAAAAAAGTTATATTTCACATTATGAATTCATTGAGATGATCTAATTTTTCAATAAGGTTCAAAATGTTTTTCATAATTATTTTCATTTGTACTTTGTGAACACGGACTTTGAACAGTTTCTTAAAGTAGATCATATAAATGCGGCCCGCCGGTGTCTTCAGATTGGCCCACGACACGTTATGAGTTTAATAAGGAATTTTATATTCATTTTAAAGGTATAACACTTTAAATGCTGCTGTTTTGACACAATCTAGTGGACAACATGAGTTTTTACTGATCAAAGACTTTTTATGTTTGGAATGTGCAGCATCTATTTATACGACCAAATGCAAACAACCTTCCCTAATCATGGTGCAAAAAAAAAAATCTAAAAAATCCAACCAACACAAAATGTAAACAGACATGGTCACTGAACTTTGTGGATGTTATAAAAAATGTCCAATCACCATTTTTTTTTTTTTTTTTTTAATTACAAAGCGTGATGGGAAAATGCTTAAGACTCTCCATACTTATCCATGTTTGGTGCATTTTAGCTGCTTGATAATTCTGATTGATTACAAAACTTTAAGGAGGTTGTCACAGAAGTAAACAAGGTAGAAGTCAAACTTTTGCATACTCTTAATATCCAATTATATTACAATTAATATAATAAGTGTGTGTGTATGTATGTATGTATACACAAACACACACATATATATATATATATATATATATATACACTACCGTTCAAAAGTTTGGGGTCACATTGAAATGTCCTTATTTTTGAAGGAAAAGCACTGTACTTTTCAATGAAGATAACTTTAAACTAGTCTTAACTTTAAAGAAATACACTCTATACATTGCTAATGTGGTAAATGACTATTCTAGCTGCAAATGTCTGGTTTTTGGTGCAATATCTACATAGGTGTATAGAGGCCCATTTCCAGCAACTATCACTCCAGTGTTCTAATGGTACAATGTGTTTGCTCATTGGCTCAGAAGGCTAATTGATGATTAGAAAACCCTTGTGCAATCATGTTCACACATCTGAAAACAGTTTAGCTCGTTACAGAAGCTACAAAACTGACCTCCCTTTGAGCAGATTGAGTTTCTGGAGCATCACATTTGTGGGGTCAATTAAACGCTCAAAGTGGCCAGAAAAAGAGAACTTTCATCTGAAACTCGACAGTCTATTCTTGTTCTTAGAAATTAAGGCTATTCCACAACTTTTGAATGGTAGTGTATATATATATATATATATATATATATATATATATATATATATATATATATATATATATATATATATATATATATATATATATATATATATATATATATATAGATATGTATGTGTGTGAACATATGTAAATGTATGTGTGTGAATATACTGTATATATATATATATATATATATATATATATATATATATATATATATATATATATATATATATATATATATATATATATATATAGTTACTTTACGTGCAGTCGGCTTTCGGCCCTCAACCACATTTTTTTAGCCCGATGCGGCCCCCAGGTCAAAAAGTTTGGTCACCCCTGGCTTAATCCATTCTATAATTGAATTCCACATACTGATATGCTAAAGGTCCTAAGTGTTGTACGTGCATACAAATGCTAAAGGTCCTAAGTGTTGTACGTGCATACAAATGTTTTAAGATAAACTTTTCTCTGAGGTTGCATTTCTTCACTGTTGGTGACCAGAATTGTACATTTTTGGGTAGCAGGTTATAGTTTGCTTTCTGCATAATTGTTCACCAAATTATTGAATTTCAATATTTTGGATTTAATAAATAAAGGGTATTAAATGACTCGATTTCCTACGTTATGAATTATTCTAACTGACGGCTCGTAAATAAAGTCTACTTTTGCATTTCATTTGCAATGTTGGTGATAGTTTCCAATTATAAAAACACACATTTAGTATCTCATGAAATACAAATAAATGTCAAAAAGATCAATATTGAAAACTACTGGTTACTTATTGAGCCTTCTTTTTGTCTCCATTGAGCTCCTGGAATCAAATTACTTGTGTACGACATTCGAGTTAGTTGAGACTTGCGGGTAAGAACGACTCGCCTTAATGAGTATTTCAAAAGACTCGAGTCGTTCGCGAATGTCCCATATCTACCAAGCAAAGACCTGCAACCCACCTTCCTGACACGCACGAGTTAACCATCATTGATAGAGCAGCCACGACAGTAGTACGGGGATTCACATGGTCCCAGTTGTCGCAGTTTACCTGACACATGAAACGGGACAAATTTGGAGCGTGCACTATCCACTTTAGCCGCCAGACGGCATTAGAGTGTTGGATATCTTAAAATGTGCTTTTTGACAATTCCAACTTTGACCACGGTGTCAGTCGCTAGTGTAGAGTGGCGCTGTGGAGGGAGGTGTGGCCAGCGCGCCTGCAGGAGCAAAGGTCACCGCCTCAGTCTATGGTGCTGAGGACGAGCACCATCGGATAGGGTCGGGGCATGGGCTGACGGCGAGACACAGCTGGCAGGTGATTAGAGTTCACAGGTGGTACGTGTTAATCTAATCATCGGTTGTCTTTAACAGTAAGCGGCCGGGATACGGACGTGGCTGAAAAGTCGCATCCTGCTGGAGAGAAAACATGGGATAAAATCTATGTACATTAAAACATTGTTCAACTTTGCACGCCTGGCTCCTGTGAGGTGTATGTCAGTGGAACCGCTAGGAAGAGACTTCCACAGGCGCTTTCCATCATTTTCCACAGACTGCATTGCAAAATTATTAACCCCATCTTCCGCATAAGAATCCCTTCCCTACTGTCGGCAGAGGAGTCCCGATCCGATCTTGATCTTGGTCCAATATCAGCAAAAACAGATGGCTGTTATCCTAACGGTAAGCTCCAATACAAGCACTCAGCTAAATGTCCTTGAATAAAGTACTTTTCTTGGATTTTAGTGAAGTCATTTATGAATAATAAACATGGTAGGTGTGGAGAATGCATATATGTTTAAGAGTTATTTCTTTATTCATAGTCATGTTTAAAGTAGCTAGTGTTTTTCCATTTGTACTCTCTCTATTTCTTATCTTATGTCGGCAAGTAAACTGTATGCTTTACCCTGAAGGCTTGGAATGTAGGAGTTGGAGTACTCCCTTTATATCGTATCTGTATTAAAACAATGAGGCTGTATTCCTTTCTGGACAGGGTGGGGGCTGTTTTCCTATTGAAGAAGTTGTCTCTTTCCCTTTGAATGTTAGACCAATTCGAGATGCCGGTATGACTGTATTGGTGTGGGCTGGTCTCCTAAAGCTTTAGTAAAACTTGATAATATTCCTATTCTGTCTTGATGGTCCTTCTTACACTGCATATATGTCATCTGAAATAATTTGGGATTGACCAGTGACTTTAATTCCCTGGGAGGGAAGGCTGGTCAGAAGCAACATAGGCTACCAAGAGCTAGCAGCTACACAACAGCCAAGCACACACTAGCACACTACATACTACGTAATTGGTGTCCTGAATTGAACAACATATAAAGTAAATCTCCTTGTAAAACATGACATTTGTCAATATAAACAAGTATCAAACATCCATAGTCACATATTACTTAAACATACAAAGTCTCAGAATAGTTCTCATTTCATTTACTCTTACCAGTTGCAAATATTTATTTTTTGGTTGATTTGATTTTCAGGATTATTTAGTTCATCCAGTTGGCAATATTTTCAGTTTTTAATTGGCCCCCTTGGGAACATGAATTCTCCGCCGCATGATCAAAACAATCGACTGCACTGGTGTTTTGATTTTGATTTGGCTTTTGAGCAATACCACCACGGTGATGGCCTGGAGCGCACGAGTCAAACTCCCGTGTTTCATCTGGCCAAAAGGAAACATTTGTAAATAAACCAACATTCGACCCGCATGGCAAATTTCAAGAAAGGAGTGCAAAACGAGCCTAAAGACAAAACTTCTACTAATAATGCATATTCAAAAATATAAATTGAGGCCACAGGGATTTTAAAACTAACTAATTTTACTAAAGGGGTAAGATTACTAATAAAATAGCAATACATCAATTGTGCATGACTAAAAACAACTTTGATTATTAAAACCCATCTGTAAAAAGTAACACATTAAAGATATATTTTAATACAGTTAAAAGTGAGCATTGGAACAAAAACAAGGCATGCTGGAAAATCTTGCTCCGCCTCGCCAACTCTTCCAAATTCTGCAGAAAACTCATGGAAATGTTTCTTGTCTACCGACGTCCTGACTGTACTTACAGAAGTCCCAGGTCCATTGTTGTGTATTTAGTATATCATAATTTTTTTTTGTCCTGATAAGGGATGTAACAACTTTCTTGGTGAAAGAAAAAATAAATAAATAATTTAAAAAAAAAAAAAAAAAAAAAAAAATATATATATATATTATATATATATATATATATATATATAAATATATATATATATATATATATATATATATATATATATATATATATATATATATATATATATATATATATATATATACACACACTACCGTTCAAAAGTTTGGGGTCACCCAAACAATTTTGTGGAATAGCCTTCATTTCTAAGAACAAGAATAGACTGTCGAGTTTCAGATGAAATTTCTCTTTTTCTGGCCATTTTGAGCGTTTAATTGACCCCACAAATGTGATGCTCCAGAAACTCAATCTGCTCAAAGGAAGGTCAGTTTTGTAGCTTCTGTAACGAGCTAAACTGTTTTCAGATGCGTGAACATGATTGCACAAGGCTTTTCTAATCATCAATTAGCCTTCTGAGCCAATGAGCAAACACATTGTACCATTAGAACACTGGAGTGATAGTTGCTGGAAATGGGCCTCTATACACCTATGTAGATATTGCACCAAAAACCAGACATTTGCAGCTAGAATAGTCATTTACCACATTAGCAATGTATAGAGTGTATTTCTTTAAAGTTAATACTAGTTTATAGTTATCTTCATTGAAAAGTACAGATATATATATATATATATATATATATATATATATATATATATATATATATATATATATATATATATATATATATATATAGTCAGGTTTTCTATGGTTTAGCTGTCATACAGTGCTCAATACCGGGGTAAAGCGGAATATACGTTAGGTCAGGAAAAAACACAGAGGCTATTTCCCTGTTTCCCTGCTCTACAGGGGATTGTATTCGATAAAATCCCCTGAAGAGCATGGAAACCTGCAAAACAGGCTTGTAGGGATGAAATAGCCTCTGTGTTTTTTCCTTACCTAACGCACACATATATATTCACATATTTTGTACGCGTGAATTTAAATAAGTTCATTTTACTTCCATTTTAATTTGTAAAAAAAAAAAGTTAAATGATAAAGAAAAAAAACGTGTGTAGGGTGCGTCATGTCCGGCTTAAGAGACAGGACGCAAATTCATTTCCTGTTGTCATTTTGCTTTGAGTATCAATGGATCTCTCTTTAAGAGAGCACAGCCTTTAGGTTTAACATGCAAAATTCAATATGAGTTGCTCAGACAGTGATGTATTTACACAAGTTCCGCCGCGGTCTGTCATTATATCATTCACCGTAACATCCCGAGCTCGAAGGATGACGAGGAGACGGATGATCAACAATCACTATCAAAACGAGCCAATAGTATCTCCCACGTGTTCCATCAATCACTTGTCACCACGCATCTACCAACTCTGTCGGGGAATAGAACTCTTCAAGCAGGAACGAGTGAACCACAATGCAGATAGTTTGAAAAATGCACATTTCCGTAAAAAAAAATGTCTGCTCGACTGATGGGATGTTCATATCTTCCCGTTTGTCAGTCCACACAAAAACACATTCATCAGCTGTCATGCACTTTTTTTGTCCGAGGCAGAAAAAGCAACCGCTGATGATTGGCAGACAACACCTCCATCTTTAAAGGCCTACTGAAATGAAATGTTCTTATTCAAACGGGGATAGCAGATCCATTCTATGTGTCATACTTGATCATTTCGCGATATTGCCATGTTTTTGCTGAAAGGATTTAGTAGAGAACATCGACGATAAAGTTTTGGTCGCTGATAAAAAAGCCTTGCCTGTAAACCTGCAAAACAGGCTTGTAGGGATGAAGGGCTCCTCACATTTGCACATTGTTTACACCAGCAGCGAGAGCGATTCGGACCGAGAAAGCGACAATTACCCCATTAATTTGAGCCAGGATGAAATATTCGTGGATGAGGAACATGAGAGTGAAGGACTAGAGTGCAGTGCAGGACGTATCTTTTTTCGCTCTGACCGTAACTTAGGTACAAGCTGGCTCATTGGATTCCACACTCTCTCCTTTTTCTACTGTGGATCACGGTTTTGTATTTTAAACCACCTCGGATACTATATCCTCTTGAAAATGAGAGTCGAGAACGCGAAATGGACATTCACAGTGACTTTTATCTCCACGACAATACATCGGCGAAGCACTTTAGCTACGGAGCTAACGTGATAGCATCGGGCTTAACTGCATATAGAAACAGACGAAATAAGCCCCTGCCTGGAAGGATAGACAGAAGATCAACAATACTACTATTACTATTAAACCATGGACATGTAACCACACGGTTAATGCTGTACCGCCTGGCGAAGCCTAGCAATGCTGTTGCTAACGACGCCATTGAAGGTAACTTAGCTACGGGACCTCGACAGAGCTATGCTAAAAACATTAGCTCTCCACCTACGCCAGCTCTCATCTGCTCAACACCCGTGCTCACCTGCGTTCCAGCGGCGCGACGAAGGACTTCACCCAATCATCGATGCGGCGCGGCGGCGGGCGTTGTAGCTTTCAAAGACACCCCGGCCGCCATCAGAGTCGGCAAGAAACATATATTTCCCCAAAGTTACGTACGTGACATGCACATAGCGCCACGCACGTACGGGCAAGCGATCACATGTTTGGAAGCCAAAGCTGCACTCACGGTAGCGCGTCTGCTATCCATCTCAGAGTCCTCCGGGTTGTGTTGCTGCAGCCAGCCGCTAATACACCGATCCCACCTACAGCTTTCTTCTTTGCAGTCTCCATTGTGAATTGAACAAATTGCAAAAGATTCACCAACACAGATGTCCAGAATACTGTGGAATTTAGCGATGAAAACAGACAATTTAAGCTGGCGACCGTGCTATTCCAAAATGTCTCCTTCAACCCTTGACGTCACGCGCAAACGTCATCAAACCGAGACGTTTTCAGCCGGGAGTTTCCCGGGAAATTTAAAATTGCACTTTATACGTAAGTTAACCCGGCCGCAATGTTAAGATTTCATCATTGATATATAAACTATCAGACTGTGCGGTCGGTAGTAGTGGCTTTCAGTAGGCCTTTAAAACCAGCGCACACTTACACGGAGAAAAGGAAACCACATGAATGTTGTTTTGTAATGGCCTGCGTGTGACCACTACTCATGTAGACGCCCTTGGCCATAAAGGAAAATATCCACTGGACGTAATAATCTTTTATCGTAGATTTTATGAGGGGTATTTTATTTGAACTAAGCAAAATTATATGCCAATAGAACAATCAAATTTGGCTTGTCAAGACTTTCCAAAACAAGTAAAATTAGCTAACCTCAATGAACCCCCAAATAATAATAGATCATTTAGGACCAAAACCCTTAAAACAAGTAAAACACTCTAACATAAAATCTGCTTAGTGAGAAGAATTATCTTATCAGACAGAAAATAAGCAAATATCACCCTTATTTGAGATATTTCATCTTACTTAGATTTCAGTTTTTGCAGTGCACTCATGTAGACGCCCTTCGCCATAAAGGAAAATATCCACTGGACGTAATAATCTTTTATCGTAGATTTTATGAGGGGTATTTTATTTGAACTAAGCACAATTATCTGCCAATAGAACAATCAAATTTGGCTTGTCAAGACTTTCCAAAACAAGTAAAATTAGCTAACCTCAATGAACCCCCAAATAATAATAGATAATTTAGGACCAAAACCCTTAAAACAAGTAAAACACTAACATAAAATCTGCTTAGTGAGAAGAATTATCTTACCAGACAGAAAATAAGCAAATATCACCCTTATTTGAGATATTTCATCTTACTTAGATTTCAGTTTTTGCAGTGCACTCATGTAGACGCCCTTCGCCATAAAGGAAAATATCCACTGGACGTAATAATCTTTTATAGTAGATTTTCAATCAATCAATCTGCATATGCTGACATATGCAGTAACATATTGTGTCATTTATAATTTTATCCATCCATCCATCCATCCATTTCCTACCGCTTATTTCCTTTTGTCAAAATGATTGAGGACAAGCTGTAAAAAAAATATTATTATTCCACTCGTTCATTCACTGTTAATATCTGCTTATTTTCTGTTTCAACATGTTCTATTTACACTTCTGTTAAAATGTAATAATCACTTATTCTTCTGTTGTTTGATACTTTACATTAATTTTGGATGATACCATAAATTTAGATATTGATCCGATACCAAGTAGTTACAGGATCATACATTGGTCATATTCAAAGTCCTCATGTGTCCAGGGACTTATTTCCTGACTTTATAAACATAATATGAATTTTAAAAAATGATGCTAAAAAGTATTAATTTAATCAGAGTAGTATCCTTTATACACACTCCTGTACTTGGTATCATTACAGTGGATGTTAGGTGTGGATCCACCCATGACATTTGTTTACATTGTGACACCGGTGAACTATTATATCCTCTACGGTGTGTAGTGAAGCATGTTTAGCTATTCCTCGTCCTGCAGGGATGATACTTGTAAGAAACTTACTTTGTCACCATGGAGACGAGGATTAGTGATTTAGAAGTAGCTAAAACACTGCCGACTGCGGATGGACTTTAGCTGCTTTCTAGTTAGCCATGTCTTAAAGCACCTCTTCTTGAGGGTGTTTCAGTGTTATAACTTCACCTTTATCTTTACTTTTCAGGCCAAAATGCGTCCGTTCTCCCTTTTCTGTCTACACACTGTGTCTGCTTGTAAGTACTCTGTGATTGTGCGCTGCCGAACATGCTCCTCTGCTCGTAAAACCAGCAATGACACGACGACGATAGGGGGCTAGGGGGTGGGGGACCGGTACTTTTTAGAGGCGGCACAGTACCGAATATGATTCATTAGTATCGCGGTACTATACTAATACCGGTATACCGTACAACCCGCGTTCATTTTATTGAAGTCATTAATACTTTACTTTTTATCTCATTCATTATGTTTTATTTAGTTTTATTGAGTTATTGTTATCTTCATATGTTTTACTCGTATTTTATGCTTTATTCCTACTAATGGTTCCTAATATTTTTCCAGGTTTTATGCAGATGGCTCCTGTGATAGTGTTTACTCACCTGGCTCCTCTGTACTCAGACATGTGTGTGATGATGGGGGATGAGGGTCATCTGGTTTTGTTTTTAAGTCTTTGTGTTGCATTTCTTTTGTATAGGAAAGACCATTTGATTGATCGATTGATTACAGTATCCATATTTTCGATAACGCTGCACGTGCTTTACCTACAGTACCGCACATTTCAAAATAAGAGCTCACAGAGACGCCGAGTGAAAAATACGAGCGCACACAAAGTTTCCGTATCAAACTATTTCCGTTTCTATCTTGATGGCTGGGGGAGAAGGAGAAGGAACTGAAGTAGAGATCAATCAGCTGTCAGAGTGTATCTGAGCTGGAGTGAGCCCTCCGAGGTGAAGTCAGTCAGCTACAGAGGAGAAAAAGAGAGGATTGTTGATTGGAGTCGAGGCTTAATGGCAGCCAGAGTAGAAGAGCAACATCACTGCCGCCTCAGGCATCACAGCGCTACGTCATACCTGCACGCTTTTGGGAATGCAGAAAGAATGAGTGAAAAGCACACATCCAAAACAGCAGTTTGTTTGCTTTTGTTTGCTGTCTCACAGCTGAAGTTCGCTTCTGTCCCTCAAGATCCAATAATCCACAGGGCTTATTGTTGGACTGAAAGCTGAGAGTTGACACCTTCACCAGGGTCCAGAAAGGTACTGCAGAGACATGACGATTTGGGGTAGCAGGGTCAGAAAAGTACTGCAGAGACAGGAACATTGGGGTAGCAGGGTCAGAAATGTACTGCAGAGACAGGACCATTGGGGGTTCCAAGGTCTGAATGGTACTGCAGAGACAGGACCATTGGGGGTACCAAGGTCAGAAAGTTACTGCAGAGACAGGACCATTGGGGGTAGCATGGTCAGAAAGGTACTGCAGAAACAGGACCATTGGGGGTAGCAGGGTCAGAAAAGTACTGCAGAGACAGGACCATTGGGGGGTACCAGGGTCAGAAAGTTACTGTAAAAACAGGACCATTGGGGGTAGCAGGGGCAGAAAAGTACTGCAAAGACAGGACCATTGGGGGTAGCAGGGTCAGAAAGGTACTAAAAAGACAGGTCAATTGGGGGTACCAGGGTCGGAAAGGTACTGTAAAGACAGGACCATTGGGGGTAGCAGGGTCAGAAAGGTACTGCAAAGACAGGACCATTGGGGTACCAGGGTCAGAAAGGTACTAAAAAGACAGGACAATTGGGGGTACCAGGGTCAAAAAGGTACTGTAAAGACGGAACCATTGGGGGTACCAGGGTCAGAAAGGTGCTGCATAGATAGGACCATTGAGGGTATCAGGGTCAGAAAGGTACTGCAGAGACAGGACCATTGGGGGTAGCAGGGTCAGAAAGGTACTCAAAATACAGGACCATGGTGGTACCAGTGTCAGAAAAGTACTGCACAGACAGGACTATTGGGGGGTACCAAGGTCAGAAAGGTACTGCAAAGACAGGACAGTTGGGGTAGCAGTTCCAGAAAGGTACTGCAGAGACAGGACCATTGGGAGTTCCAAGGTCAGAAAGGTACTGCAGAGACATGACCATTGGGGGTAGCAGGGTCAGAAAGGTACTGCAAAAACAGGATCATTGGGGTATCAGGGTCAGAAAAGTACTGCACAGACAGGACCATTGGGGGGTGCCAGGGTCAGAAAAGTACTGCAGAGACAGGACCATTGGGGATAGCAGTGTCAGTAAGGTACTGCAAAGACAGGACCATTGGGAGTTCCAAGGTCAGAAAGGTACTGCAGAGATATGACCATTGGGGGTAGCAGGGTCAGAAAGGTACTGCAAAAACAGGACCATTGGGGGTAGCAGGGTCAGAAAGGTACTGCAGAGAAGGACCTTTGGGGATTCCAAGGTCTGAATGGTACTGCAGAGACAGGACTATTGGGGGTGGCAGGGTCAGAAAGGTACTCAAAAGACAGGACCATCGGGGTGCCAGGGTCAGAAAGGTACTGCAAAGACAGGACCATTGGGGGTAGCAGGGTCAGAAAGTTACTCAAAAGGCACGACCATTGGGGTACCAGGGTCAAAAAGGTACTGCAAAGACAGGCCAATTGGGCGTAGCAGGGTCAGAAAGGTACTGCAGAGAAGGACCATTGGGGGTTCCAAGGTCTGAATGGTACTGCAGAGACAGGACCATTGGGGGTACCAAGGTCAGAAAGGTACTGCAAAGACAGGACTATTGCGTGTAGCAGGGTCAGAAAAGTATTCAAAAGACAGGACAATTGGGGGTAGCAGGGTCAGAAAGGTACTGCAGAGACAGGACCATTGGGGGTAGCATGGTCAGAAAGGTACTGCAGAGACAGGACCATTGGGGGTTCCAAGGTCAGAAAGGTACTGCAGAGACAGGACCATTGGGGGTAGCATGGTCAGAAAAGTACTGTAAAAACAGGACCATTGGGGGTACCAAGGTCAGAAAGGTACTGCAGAGACAGGACAATTGAGGGTACCAGGGTCAGAAAGGTACTGCAAAGACAGGACCATGGGAGGTATCAGGGTCAGATAGGTACTGCACAGACAGGACCATTGGGGGTTCTAAGGCCAGAAATGTACTGCAGAGACAGGACCATTGGGGGTAGTTGGGTCAGAAATGTACTGTAAAGACAGGACCATTGGGGGTTCCAAGGCCAGAAAGGTACTGCAGAGACAGGAACATTGGGGGTAGCAATGCCAGAAAGGTAATGCACAGACAGGACCATTGGGGGGTACCAAGGTCAGAAAGATACTGCTGAGACAGGACTATTGGGGGTACCATGGTCAGAAAGGTACTGCAAAGACAGGACCATTGGGGGTATCAGGGTCAGAAAAGTACTGCAGAGACAGGACCATTGGGGGTAGGATGGTCAGAAAGGTACTGCAGAGATAGGACCATTGGGGTACCATGGTTAGAAAGGTACTGCAAAGACAGGACCATTGGGGGTATCAGGGTCAGAAATATACTGCAGAGACAAGACCACTGTATTTTGGTCATTTTATGCATTACCAGAACTTCTTTTTTCAACACTTTATTTCCGTTTCCAAAGCAATGCACTTGTAACTTCTGGCAACTGATGTCTGTTCCTACTTCTGGAAACTTGTAATCACGGAAGACTTGGTAATAGAAAATGAAGACAACTATTTTTGGACAAATAGGGATTCACAAACTTATCTTTTTGAAGCTGAACTTACTGAGGATGAACTACTGCTTCTAAAAGCCAGCCTGAAGAGAGGCTGAAACGTTGGAGCAGACGGAGGCCGAGAGAGTGAGGTGAAAGTGACTTGGGCGCTGTAAATGTGGAACTGTGAGCCAAGCTGTTTTGGAATTAATCGGAGAGCTTATCATTAGCTGCATTAGGAGCCTTTGTTTGTTTACGTACTACAAAAAGACAAGTTGTCTAGTATGTTCACTATTTTATTTAAGGACAACATTGTAATAAGAAACATATGTTTAATGTACCCTAAGTAAGCAATAATGCCATTTTTTGTGGTCCCCTTTATTTAGAAAAGTACCGAAAAGTATCAAAATACATTTTGGTACCGGTACCAAAATATTGGTATCGGGACAATACTAGTTGAGACCTCTTGTCAGCGCTTAGTATCCAACCTGGTCCATTCCTCTAGGAATGCCCACATTATTGAAAATCCGGTCCACATGGTTATGGTTTCCTTAGTAAGGTACAGCCGGCGAGAGAGCACTTAGCAAGGTCATCTCAACTCTTATCAACCGTGCATCGACTTAATAATTTCCAGTCCTTTCAACTTAAAAGCACTGCTATGTCCACTAAAACGTATGTCAGCTAAAAAAGTAATAATCTGTAATATTTCATTATTTTTTATTTTTTTAACTATGACTAGGGAAGGTTGTTTTGATAACGTCATGCAAGTCAACACTGTGCTATTATTCCAAAGTACTTTCAAGGGTTGATGATGTGATTTGCTCACATTGTCCACCAGATGGCAGCAAATACGAAGCATTCTGAGACTGCCTGGTAAAAAAGGATGAATTTGCACTGGGCCCCTGGGGGGCCGTAGTTTGGACACCACCGCTTTAACCCGATCATCAATGCAAAAGGACAGACATGAGAGTCAATACACACGAGAATGACGGTTTGACATAAATAGGACAAGGAGGTTGAGGACTACTTCTGTATGTTAACAAACCATTTTAAAAGTTAAAGTACCAGCGATTGTCACACACTCCATGTCCATAGAATATGCTAAAGATTAGCATTAACAATTTTACATGGCGATTTCAACACAATGTAATTTTTTTTTTACAATTTCCCATGTCAGGAGGGCAAGAAGGAGGCGCTCAAAAGTACAGCAAGGCTCCATTTTTTCAAAACAGACTAGCTCGATGCTAACTGACATTGAATTATCCATAAAATATGCTAATGATTAGCATTAGTGATTTTACATGGCGATTTCAACACAATGTTCAATTTTGTTACAATTCCCCATGCCAGCAGGGCAACAAGGAGGCGCTCAAAAGTACAGCAAGGCTCCATTTTTTTTCAAAACACGCAAGCTTGAAGCTATTTTACATGGCAATTTCAACACAATGTTCAATTGTGTTACAATGTCCCATGTCAGCAGAGTAAGAAGGCACTCAAAAGTACAGTAAGGCTCCATTTTTTCAAAACACGCTAGCTCGATGCTAACTGACATTGGATTATCCATAAAATATGCTAATGATTAGCATTAGCAATTTTACATGGCAATTTTAACACAATGTTCAATTTTGTTACAATTTCCCATGCCAGCAGGGCAAGAAGAAGGCGCTCAAAAATAGAGCAAGGCTCCATTTTTTTTTTCAAAACACGCAAGCTTGAAGCTAACTGACATTGGATTATCCATAGAACATGCTAAAGATTAGCATTTGCAATTTTACATGGCGATTTCAACACAATGTTCAATTTTGTTACAATGTTCCATGTCAGCAGGGTAAGAAGAAGGTGCTCAAAAGTACAGCAACGGTCCATTTTTCAAAACACGCTAGCTTGATGCTAACTGATATTGGATTATCCAGAGAACATGCTAAAAATTAGCATTTGCGATTTTACATGGCGATTTCAACACAATGTTTAATTTTGTTACAATGTTCCATGTCAGCAGAGTAAGAAGGCACTCCGAAAAAATGAGACTGCATTTTTTCAAAACACGCTAGCTTGATGCTAACTGACATTGGATTATCCATAGAACATCCTAAAGATTAGCATTTGCAATTTTACATGGCAACATCAACGCAATTTTCAATTTTGTTACAATGGTCCATGTCAGCAGAGTAAGAAGGCACTCCAAAAAAAGTAAGGCTACATTTTTTCAAAACACACTAGCTTGATGCTAACTGACATTGGATTATCCATATAACATGCTAAGGATTAGCATTTGCAATTTTACATGGCAATATCAACACAATTTTCAATTTTGTTACAATGTTCCATGTCAGCAGGGTAAGAAGAAGGCGCTCAAAAGTACAGCAACGGTCCATTTTTCCAAACACACTAGCTTGATGCTAACTGATATTGGATTATCCAGAGAACATGCTAAAAATTAGCATTTGCGATTTTACATGGCGATTTCAACACAATGTTACATTTTGTTACAATGTTCCATGTCAGCAGAGTAAGAAGGCACTCCAAAAAAAGTAAGGCTCCATTTTTTTTCAAAACACGCTAGCTTGATGCTAACTGACATTGGATTATCATGTATATTAACAAACCATTTTAAGAGTTAAAGTACCAACGATTTTCACACACATACACATACTAGGTGTGGCGAAATTATTCTCTGCATTTGACCCATCACCTTTGATCACCCCCTGGGAGGTGAGGGGAGCAGTGAGCAGCAGCGGTGGCCACGCCCGGGAATCATTTTTTGGTGATTTAACCCCCAATTCCAACCCTTGATGCTGAGTGTCAAGATGTTAACTCAATTAACCCTGTAACACCCCTTGTTGTAAAATTACAACGTTACCTTTAACCATCCTAAAAAACAATCTGTTATATAATTTTTTATTTTTTTTTACCACATTTACATAGTCATTGGGTCCCCAAAGGGTTTTGGTCCAAAACATATAAAAGATGTGTCATTATTCAGTATTATTATTTGTGTTATTATTCACGTTTTTAAAACTCTAGATCAACATTAGGTCTATCTGTCAATATAAAATTTTTTAAAGATTTAAATTGTATGCTCTTTTTGTCAAAGAAAACCCTTTTTTTTAATGAAAAAAACAAACAATATGCAATATTTTCACCCAATAAAATTTTTAAGTGGAATATTTGACATGATATAATAATTGGAGCCTTAAAAAGGTCCATAACTCATAACACCATTGATTTTAATTCATTATTATTTTTTGAGCAATGACACTTAAAAACTAATCACACTAAAATTGTAGGGGATCCAAATTATTAAAGTGTTAAAAAATAAATTATATATATATATTTTTTTTACTGTTTACTTTTAACACAATAATCTCGAGATCAACTTTAGATCCATCTGTCAATTATAAGTTTTATTGTTGTTTATGTTTTTTTGTTTGTTCGTTTTAGGCCCTTCTTTAAAAAAAAAAAACGCTCGTTTTTTTACATGGCAAACACAAAATATGCAACATTTTCCCAAAAAAATATTTCAAAATATTTAATGTGACGTAATTGGAGCCTTGAATAGGTCAATAATTCATAATGACATTGATTTTGATTCATTATTATTTTTTAAAGAAAGAAACAGCCCACATGGCAGCTTTGTGTGATTAGAGTAAACATTGCTACATTTTCTTGTTACATTTCACCTGTTTGCTCTTTAAATACCACTTTTAATATATTTTTTTTTTTTTTAATCGTATTTTTAAAATGTGCCGTGGGGCCGTTAAAAAATGACCTGCAGGCCGCAAATGGCCCCCGGGTCGCACTTTGAACACCCCTGGTCTAGAGCATGTACATATGTAGTTATTGTGGAAAAAATGCATCAAATTTCATTTAGAGCTTGTTATATAATTGTTACAATTATAAAAAGAGGGGGAAAAAGCGTTTTTTAAGAGTTTTAACTTGTTTCATATTTTTTATATTTGTAATAAATGACTTCATAAAAATATAAATAATGTGTGATTATTATTAATGGCATATACCGTTATGGGGCTAAGTAAGCAATCAACCCTGCAAATTAACCCTTAGTAAATTTCATTTCATTTCATTTTTATTTATCTCCTTCATTGATGTGCATCTTTGATAGACAATTATACCACAATTATTCAGTTATACATTTACACACCAATGCCTGAAAAGGAGCAGGATGAAGACAAATCTTATATTTTCCTGCCCCCTTCAACATAATACGTAGTCTTACTTAATGATATATAAACCAACAATTACATCCAAATATAACGAAAACAAACAAAAAAACACAAGTGCAAAACTTCATGAAGTACAAACCGAACAAAAAAAACTAAACAAGTAATATGCACCTCACGGGATGATACAAAACAAATACAAAACCAGGCAAAAAATAAGTAAAATAATAAATATAAAGCAAAATGTAAACACTTATGGCTGTCCATATGATTTTATTGTTCTGTCTTTATATATTTTTTTTCAATTGGAATATATTTTTATAATCTTTTATCTTATTGTAAAGAGAAATCCATAGTTGAACCCCCACCACTAGTTGTTCAGAAAATCTGAGTACAAATACAGAAATTCTGCTCCCATCAAAGCCCAATGTTGCAATATTACAACATTTCTCTAAAAACATACATAATTTTTTTTTTTTTTAACTCTTCAATTTCTTCATCAAATGCCTCCTACAACAACATCTGAAAGGTCACTTTTTTTTTTTTTTTTAGGTTTTTCTATATTTGGGTCTTACAGGGTTAATCGCAAATACAAGTTGTCCATCCATAACGAATGTACCCTACTTAAACGTACACCCAGCATGGGACTGGACAATTGGGTGCAAATGGGTTTTTTTGAACAGCTCGGCCCCAAAAAAACGACTGATTTTCAAGAGACCCTCGTGATTAATCGGAATTAAATCCACAGCAACCCCCGTGATTAATCAGACCGATTCATGCGGTTGTTTGAAACGTCTTTGTCCTTTTTGCTGGGACATTGTTGTGTTGATGCTGAGCAGTCAAACGTGTGCAGTGGGAGTCAAACAAATTGGGTAATAACTCACAGTATTAAATGTCTGCGTGGCAGCCATTGATTAAACGCCCTTGTTAGCATGAACAGTCCCCTTCATATGTTTCTGCACGGCCATTGATAAGGGCATTGTGCTCACACTCGCTAAAAGAGAGGGCTAATTAAAAAAAAGAGGAGAGGGCCTGATCCAAACAACAAACACGCCTCCGTTGTAGATTCGCATGGAACGCTGGCAGGTTTTTTTTTAATTTGCAGTTTGGAAACAAAGGCAAGCCTGGGAGTTTTGAAAATAACTTTTTAGTTTGTGTATTTACAAATAGAAAGTGGTTGACGCTTACCTTTTTTTTTGAGGACTTTGTGGTTTTAGCAGGAGGGATCGGAGTGACGACCCACAGCTGGGTAGGAAGGCGGGTAAGGAGCTGATTGGCTAATTGCTTGAAAAGGGCGGGGCTACACACAAGTCAGGTGACACAAATGTTTTGTTTGTCGGTGACATGCTTGAAAAAAGACTTTGAGCATGTATTGTGAACGAAATACGAATAAAACGCAATGAAAATGTATTCGACAGAAAACTTTCATGAATAAAAAAATGTGAATTTATTAATTCGTATGCCGAATATTTAAAATTGTAAATTAAAAATGTGTAAAAGTTTATAGTGCTCATGATGATTTATGATTGTCTCTCAAAAAGGGGCGTTCCCATCTGATATTAAATCGGACCAATATTAGAAAAATAGAAAAAAGAAAAATATCAGAATTTAAATATTTGCAAGTATTTTAGTGAAGTTGTTTATTTTATTTTTTTATTTTATGTATTTTTATTTTATTTAACCTTTATCAAAGCCCAATGTTGCAATATTGCAACATTTCTCTAAAAACATACATAAACATTTATTTTTTTTAACTCTTCAATTTCTTCATCAAATGCCTCCTACAACAACATCTGAAAGGTCACTTTTTTTTTTTTAGGTTTTTCTATATTTGGGTCTTACAGGGTTAATCGCAAATAAAAGTTGTCCATCCATCTGATATTAAATCGGACCAATATTAGAAAAATAGAAAAAAGAAAAATATCAGAATTTAAATATTTGCATGTATTTTAGTGAAGTTGTTTATTTTATTTTTTTTATTTTATGTTTTTTATTTTATTTAACCTTTATCAAAGCCCAATGTTGCAATATTGCAACATTTCTCTAAAAACATACTTAAACATTTATTTTTTTTAACTCTTCAATTTCTTCATCAAATGCCTCCTACAACAACATCTGAAAGGTCCCTTTTTTTTTTATAGGTTTTTCTATATTTGGGTCTTACAGGGTTAATCGCAAATAAAAGTTGTCCATCCATCTGATATTAAATCGGACCAATATTAGAAAAATAGAAAAAAGAAAAATATCAGGATTTAAATATTTGCATGTATTTTAGTGAAGTTGTTTATTTTATTTTTTTATTTTATGTTTTTTATTTTATTTAACCTTTATCAAAGCCCAATAATGCAATATTGCAACATTTCTCTAAAAACATACATAAACATTTATTTTTTTTAACTCTTCAATTTCTTCATCAAATGCCTCCTACAACAACATCTGAAAGGTCACTTCTTTTTTTTTTTTTTAGGTTTTTCTATATTTGGGTCTTACAGGGTTAATCGCAAATAAAAGTTGTCCATCCATCTGATATTAAATCGGACCAATATTAGAAAAATAGAAAAAAGAAAAATATCAGAATTTAAATATTTGCATGTATTTTAGTGAAGTTGTTTATTTTATTTTTTTTATTTTATGTTTTTTATTTTATTTAACCTTTATCAAAGCCCAATGTTGCAATATTGCAACATTTCTCTAAAAACATACATAAACATTTATTTTTTTTAACTCTTCAATTTCTTCATCAAATGCCTCCTACAACAACATCTGAAAGGTCACTTTTTTTTTTTTTTAGGTTTTTCTATATTTGGGTCTTACAGGGTTAATCGCAAATAAAAGTTGTCCATCCATCTGATATTAAATCGGACCAATATTAGAAAAATAGAAAAAAGAAAAATATCAGAATTTAAATATTTGCATGTATTTTAGTGAAGTTGTTTATTTTATTTTTTTTATTTTATGTTTTTTATTTTATTTAACCTTTATCAAAGCCCAATGTTGCAATATTGCAACATTTCTCTAAAAACATACATAAACATTTATTTTTTTTAACTCTTCAATTTCTTCATCAAATGCCTCCTACAACAACATCTGAAAGGTCACTTTTTTTTTTTTTTAGGTTTTTCTATATTTGGGTCTTACAGGGTTAATCGCAAATAAAAGTTGTCCATCCATCTGATATTAAATCGGACCAATATTAGAAAAATAGAAAAAAGAAAAATATCAGAATTTAAATATTTGCATGTATTTTAGTGAAGTTGTTTATTTTATTTTTTTAATTTTATGTTTTTTATTTTATTTAACCTTTATCAAAGCCCAATGTTGCAATATTGCAACATTTCTCTAAAAACATACATAAACATTTATTTACCCAGGAAAAAATCCCATTGAGATTAAAAACCTCTTTTTCAAGGGAGTCCAGGCCAATAAGTTTATAAAAGGTCAACATGGTGGGCTACAGGTTATTGGGAGCTAACAGCTACACAACAGCTAAGCAGACAATAGCACACAAGCTAGAAATAAGTAAAACAAGTGGCCTTAATTGAACAATATTGCAGTCTATAACAGCACATTTGTAAACATAAACAAGTATCAAATAATTACAGTGGCATATTAATTACACAAAGTATCCAGTAACAAGTGTGTCCACATCATTCAACTTGCTGCATCATGAGCATAACTAATATGACCACTGGGTGTCACCAAAGCGCTAATTACCACTCCACTTTACCTTAAAGACAGCATAGATCTGTTCCAATCATAAACACATTGGTTCATGATGTACAAACCCCGTTTCCATATGAGTTGGGAAATCGTGTTAGATGTAAATATAAACGGAATACAATGATTTGCAAATAATGTTCAACCCATATTCAGTTGAATATGCTACAAAGACAACATATTTGATGTTCAAACTGATAAACTTTTTTTTTTGTTGCAAATAATCATTACCTTTAGAATTTGATGCCAGCAACACGTGACAAAGAAGTTGGGAAAGGTGGCAATAAATACCGATAAAGTTGAGGAATGCTCATCAAACACTTATTTGGAACATCCCACAGGTGTGCAGGCAAATTGGGAACAGGTGGGTGCCATGATTGGGTATAAAAGTAGATTCCATGAAATGCTCAGTCATTCACAAACAAGGATGGGGCGAGGGTCACCACTTTGTCAACAAATGCCTGAGCAAATTGTTGAACAGTTTAAGAAAAACCTTTCTCAACCAGCTATTGCAAGGAATTTAGGGATTTCACCATCTACGCTCCGTAATATCATCAAAGGGTTCAGAGAATCTGGAGAAATCACTGCACGTAAGCAGCTAAGCCCGCGACCTTTGATCCCTCAGGCTGTACTGCATCAACAAGTGGAATCAGTGTGTAAAGGATATCACCACAAGGGCTCAGGAACACTTCAGAAACCCACGGTCAGTAACTACAGTTGGTCGCTACATCTGTAAGTGCAAGTTAAAACTCTACTATGCAAAGAAAAAGCCATTTATCAACAACACCCAGAAACGCCGCCGGCTTCGCTGGGCCCGAGCTTCTCTAAGATGGACTGATGCAAAGTGTAAAAGTGTTCTGTGGTCTGACGAGTCCACATTTCAAATTGTTTTTGGAAACTGTGGACGTCGTGTCCTCCGGACCAACGAGGAAAAGAACCATCCGGATTGTTATAGGCGCAAAGTTCAAAAGCCAGCATGTGTGATGGTATGGGGGTGTATTAGTGCCCAAGACATGGGTAACTTACACATCTGTGAAGGCACCATTAATGCTGCAAGGTACATACAGGTTTTGGAGCAACATATGTTGCCATCCAAGCAACGTTATCATGGACGCCCCTGCTTATTTCAGCAAGACAATGCCAAGCCACGTGTTATAACAGCGTGGCTTCATAATAAAAGAGTGAGAGTACTAGACTGGCCTGCCTGTAGTCCAGACCTGTCTCCCATTGAAAATGTGTGGCGCTTTATGAAGCCTAAAATACCACAAAGGAGACCCCCGGACTGTTGAACAACTTAAGCTGTACATCAAGCAAGAATAGGAAATAATTCCACCTGAAAAGCTTCAAAAATTGGTCTCCTCAGTTCCCAAACGATTACTAAGTGTTGTTAAAAGGAAATGCCATGTAACACAGTGGTAAAAATGCCCTTTTGCTAACTTTTGTGCAATGTGTTGCTGCCATTACATTATAAGTTAATGAATATTTGCAACAAAAAGAAAAATTCCAAAATTCCAAATGAGCTAATATTTGCCAAAAAACAACACAGTTTTCCAGTTGGAACATTAAATATCTTGTCTTTGCAGTCTATTCAATTGAATATAAGTTGAAAAGTATTTGCAAATAATTGTATTCTGTTTTTATTTACCATTAACACAACGTGCCAACTTCACTGGTTTTGGGTTGTGTACAAAAATGTAATTATTATAATATCGGTATCGGCCAATACTCAAGGCTCCGATATCGGAAGTGAAAAGGATGTATTGTGACACCCCTACTATTAAAACGTTGTATAATAAAAAATAAATAAAAAAAATTGAAATTCTGTAAATATATTTATTCCCGACGTGAGCCGCACATCATTAAAATGATTGCAACAAAGTATCACCAAAACAATGTGCTGCTGTGAAAATCAGTCATTGTGGGGCCGCAGGGAGGCGGCAGCCATGACAACAGATGAGCGAACATTAGACGGTCAGAGGAGGATTTAGGTGGCAGAAGGATCCGTGTGACAGTGCCAGGGACATAGAGTGCACCATCGTCCACCATTGTTCCCTTCCTGCTACTGGTGTCCATTAACCACACGCATGGGTCCTCCCAATAGAACCACATGTGGATAAAATGGTCAAATTGATATATGAGACTTAATAGTCAAGTTCAGCTGACCTGCTATTGTAAGTCGCTATAATAAGATTTATAGAATATAAGACGCTATTTCTGACTTCCCCAAAGTCAGTGAATGTTACAATTTTTCATGCAGACAAAGCAGGAAGAAGGCCCTCAAAAGTACAGTACATTTTCCAAAACACGCTAGCTTGATGCTAACTGACATTGGATTATCCCTAGAACATGCTAAGGATTAGCATTTGCGATTTTACATGGCGATTTCAACAAAATGTTCAATTTTGTTGCAACGTTCCATGTCAGCAGGGTAAGAAGAAGGCGCTCAAAAGTACAGCAAGGGTCCATTTTTCAAAACACGCTATCTTGATGCTAATTGACGTTGGATTATCCATAGAATATGTTTAAGATTAGCATTAGCGATTTTAAATGGCAATTTCAACACAACGTTCAATTTTGTTCCAATTTTCCAAGTCAGCAGGGTAAGAAGAAGATTTATAGAATATAAGACGCTATTTCTGACTTCCCCAAAGTCAGTGAATGTTACAATTTTTCATGCAGACAAAGCAGGAAGAAGGCCCTCAAAAGTACAGTACATTTTCCAAAACACGCTAGCTTGATGCTAACTGACATTTGATTATCCCTAGAACATGCTAAGGATTAGCATTTGCGATTTTACATGGCGATTTCAACAAAATGTTCAATTTTGTTGCAACGTTCCATGTCAGCAGGGTAAGAAGAAGGCGCTCAAAAGTACAGCAAGGGTCCATTTTTCAAAACACACTAGCTTGACGCTAACTGACATTGGATTATCCCTAGAACATGCTAAGGATTATCATTTGCGATTTTACATGGCGATTTCAACAAAATGTTCAATTTTGTTGCAACGTTCCATGTCAGCAGGGTAAGAAGAAGGCGCTCAAAAGTACAGCAAGGCTCTGTTTTTAAAAACATGCTAGCTTGATGCTAACTGATATTGGATTATCCAGAGAATATGCTAAAGATTAGCATTTGCGATTTTACATGGCGATTTCAACACAATGTTAAATTTTGTTACAATTTTCCATGTCAGCGGGTAAGAAGAAGGCGCTCAAAAGTACAGCAACGGTCCATTTTTCAAAACACGCTATCTTGATGCTAATTGACGTTGGATTATCCATAGAATATGTTTAAGATTAGCATTAGCGATTTTAAATGTCAATTTCAACACAATGTTCTATATTGTTCCAATTGTCCAAGTCAGCAGGGTAAGAAGGAGGCACTCAAAAGTACAGCAAGGCTCCATTTTTCAAAACACGCTAGCTTGATGCTAACTGATATTGAATTATCCAGAGAACATGTAAAAGATTAGCATTAACAATTTTACATGGTGATTTCAACACAATGTTCAATTTTGTTACAATTTTCCATGCCAGCAGGGTAAGAAGGAGGTGCTCAAAAGTACAGCAAGGCTCTGTTTTTAAAAACACGCTAGCGCGATGCTAACTGACATTGGACTATCCATAGAACATGCTAATGATTAGCATTAGCGATTTTACATGGTGATTTCAACACAATGTTAAATTTTGTTACAATTTTCCATGCCAGCAGGGTAAGAAGGAGGCGCTCAAAAGTACAGCAAGGCTCTGTTTTTAAAAACACGCTAGCGCGATGCTAGCTGACATTGGACTATCCATAGAACATGCTAAAGATTAGCATTAGCGATTTTACATGGTGATTTCAACACAATGTTAAATTTTGTTACAATGTTCCATGTCAGCAGAGTAAGAAGGCACTCAAAAAACAGTAAAGCTCCATTTTTTCAAAACACGCTAGCTTGATGCTAACTGATAATGGATTATCCAGAGAACATGCTAAAAATTAGCATGTGCGATTTTACATGGCGATTTCAACATAATGTTCAATTTTGTTACAATGTTCCATGTCAGCAGAGTAAGAAGGCACTCAAAAAACAGTAAAGCTCAATTTTTTCAAAACACGCTAGCTTGATGCTAACTGACATTGAATTATCCATAGAACATGCTAAAGATAAGCATTAGCGATTTTACATGGCAATTTCAACACAATGTTCAATTTTGTTACAATTGTCCATGCCAGCAGGGCAAGAAGAAGCTGCTCAAAAGTATAGCAGGGCTCCATTTTTCTAAATGTGCTAACTTAAATTTTACAAGACAGTTTTAACACAATTCAAAATGTGATTCAAATGTTCCATGAAAACAAAGCCAGACAAGTATAAAGAAGTATGATGAAAGTCGGACGAAAGTAGGACTGCAGTAGGACTAAGTATGACTAAAGTATCCCCAAAAAAAGACTAAAGTATGATCAAAGGATGAATTAAGTATGACCAAACAATGACTAAAGTAAGACTAAGTATGATGAAAGTCAGACTAAAGTAGGACTACAGTAGGACTAAGTATGACTAAAGTATCACAAAAAAATGACTAAAATATGATCAAATAATTAATTAAGAATGACTAAAGTAGGACTAAGTATGATGAAAGTAGGACTGTAGTAGGACTACAGTAGGACTAAGTATGACTAAAGTATCACCAAAAAATAACTAAAGTATGATCAAATAATTAATTAAATATGGCTAAATTATGACTAAAGTAGGACTAAGTATGATGAAAGTAGGACTATAGTAGGACTACAGTAGGACTAAGTATGACTAAAGTATCACCAAAAAATAACTAAAGTATGATCAAAGATTTAATTAAGTATGACTAAAGAATGACGAAACATTGGACTAAGTATGATGAAAGTATGATTAAAATAGGACTACAGTAGGACTAAGTATGACTAAATTATCACCAAAAAATGACTCAATTATGATCAAATAATGAATTAATTAAGTATGACTAAAGAATGACTAAAATAGGACTAAGTATGATGAAATTCGGATTAAAGTAAGACTACTGTAGAGCTAAGTATGACTAAAGTATCACCAAAAAATTACTAAAGTATGATCAAAGATTTAATTAAGTATGACTAAAGAATGACTAAAGTAGGACTAAGTATGATGAAAGTAGGACAATAGTAGGACTTAAGACTAAGTATGACCAATGTATCACCAAAAAATGACTAAAGTATGATCAAATAATTAAGTATGACTAAAGAATGACTAAAATAGGACTAAGTATGATGAAAGTAGGACTAAAGTAGGACAACATTAGGACTAAGTATGACTAATGTATCACCAAAACATGTCTAAAGTATGATCAAATAATTAAGTATGACTAAAAGAATGACTAAAATAGGACTAAGTATGATGAAAGTATGACCATAGTAGGACTTAAGACTAAGTATGACTAATGTATCACCAAAAAATGACTAAAGTATGATCAAATAATTAAGTATGACTAAAGGATGACTAAAATAGGACTAAGTATGATGAAATTATGACTAAAGTAGGACAACATTAGGACTAAGTATGACTAATGTATCACCAAAACATGACTAAAGTATGATCAAATAATTAAGTATGACTAAAGAATGAACAAAATCGGACGAAGTATGATGAACGTATGATTAAAATAGGACTACAGTAGGACTAAGTGTGACTAAATTATCACCAAAAAATGATTCAAGTATGATCAAATAATTATCTAATTAAGTATGACTAAATAATGAGTAAAATAGGACTAAGTATGATGAAAGTCGGACTAAAGTAAGACTACTGTAGTACTAAGTATGACTAAAGTATCACCAAAGAATGACTAAAGTATGATCAAAGATTTAATTAAGTATGACTAAAGAATGACTAAAGAATGATTAAAGTAAGACTATAGTAGGACTACAGTAGGACTAAGTATGACAAATGTATCACCAAAACATGACTAAAGTATGATCAAATAATTAAGTATGACACTAATGTATCACCAACAAATGACTAAAGTATGACTAAAGATTGACTAAAATAGGACTAAGAATGATGAAAGTTTGACTAAAGTAGGACAACATTAGGACTAAGTATGACTAATATATTACCAAAAAATGACTCAGGTATGATCAAATAGTAATTTAGTATGACTAAAGAATGACTAAAATAGGACTAAATACGATGAACGTTTGACTAAAGTAGGACAACATTAGGACTAAGTATGACTAATGTATCACCAAAACATGACTCAATATGATCAAATAGTAATTTAGTATGACTAAAGAATGACTAAAATAGGACTAAATACGATGAAAGTTTGACTAAAGTAGGACAACATTAGGACTAAGTATGACTAATGTATCACCAAAACATGACTAAAGTATGATCAAATAATTAAGTAAAGTATGACTAAAGAATGACTAAAATAGGACTAAATATGATGAAAGTATGACTAAAGTAGGACAACATTAGGACTAAGTATGACTAATGTATCACCAAAACATGACTAAAGTATGATCAAATAATTAAGTAAAGTATGACTAAAGAATGACTAAAATAGGACTAAATATGATGAAAGTATGACTAAAGTAGGACAACATTAGGACTAAGTATGACTAATGTATCACCAAAACATGACTAAAGTATGATCAAATAATTAAGTATGACACTAATGTATCACCAAAAAATGACTAAAGTATGACTAGAGAATGACTAAAATAGGACTAAATGTGATGAAAGTATGACTAACGTAGGACAACATTAGGACTAAGTATGACTAATATATTACCAAAAAATGACACAGGTATGATCAAATAGTAATTTAGTATGACTAAAGAATGACTAAAATAGGACTAATTACGATGAACGTTTGACTAAAGTAGGACAACATTAGGACTAAGTATGACTAATGTATCACCAAAAAATGACTCAATATGATCAAATAATTAAGTAAAGTATGACTAAATAATGACTAAAATAGGACTAAATATGATGAAACTATGACTAAAGTAGGACAACATTAGGACTAAGTATGACTAATATATTACCAAAAAATTACTCAGGTATGATCAAATAGTAATTTAGTATGACTAAAGAATAACTGAAATAGGACTAAATACGATGAACGTTTGACTAAAGTAGGACAACATTAGGACTAAGTATGACTAATGTATCACCAAAACATGACTAAAGTATGATCAAATAATTAAGTATGACACTAATGTATCACCAAAAAATGACTAAAGTATGACTAAAGAATGACTAAAATAGGACTAAATGTGATGAAAGTATGACTAAAGTAGGACAACATTAGGACTAAGTATGACTAATGTATCACCAAAAAATGACTAAAGTATGACTAAATAATGACTAAAATAGGACTAAATATGATGAAAGTATGACTAAAGTAGGACAACATTAGGACTAAGTATGACTAATGTATCACCAAAACATGACTAAAATATGATCAAATAATTAAGTATGACACTAATGTATCACCAAAAAATGACTAAAGTATGACTAAAGAATGACTAAAATAGGACTAAATATGATGAAAGTATGACTAAAGTAGGACAACATTAGGGCTAAGTATGACTAATGTATCACCAAAAAATGACTAAAGTATGACTAAAGAATGACTAAAATAGGACTAAATATGATGAAAGTATGACTAAAGTAGGACAACATTAGGACTAAGTATGACTAATGTATCACCAAAACATGACTAAAGTATGATCAAATAATTAAGTATGACACTAATGTATCACCAAAAAAATGACTAAAGTATGACTAAAGAATGACTAAAATAGGACTAAATGTGATGAAAGTATGACTAAAGTAGGACAACATTAGGACTAAGTATGACTAATATATTACCAAAAAATGACTCAGGTATAATCAAATAGTAATTTAGTATGACTAAAGAATGACTAAAATAGGACTAAATACGATGAACGTTTGACTAAAGTAGGACAACATTAGGACTAAGTATGACTAATGTATCACCAAAAAATGACTCAATATGATCAAATAATTAAGTAAAGTATGACTAAATAATGACTAAAATAGGACTAAATATGATGAAAGTATGACTAAAGTAGGACAACATTAGGACTAAGTATGACTAATGTATCACCAAAACATGACTAAAGTATGATCAAATAATTAAGTATGACACTAATGTATCACCAAAAAATGACTAAAGTATGACTAAAGAATGACTAAAATAGGACTAAATGTGATGAAAGTATGACTAAAGTAGGACAACATTAGGACTAAGTATGACTAATGTATCACCAAAACATGACTAAAGTATGATCAAATAATTAAGTATGACACTAATGTATCACCAAAAAATGACTAAAGTATGACTAAAGAATGACTAAAATAGGACTAAATGTGATGAAAGTATGACTAAAGTAGGACAACATTAGGACTAAGTATGACTAATATATTACCAAAAAATGACTCAGGTATGATCAAATAGTAATTTAGTATGACTAAAGAATGACTAAAAAAGGACTAAATACGGTGAACGTTTGACTAAAGTAGGACAACATTAGGACTAAGTATGACTAATGTATCACCAAAACATGACTAAAGTATGATCAAATAATTAAGTATGACACTAATGTATCACCAAAAAATGACTAAAGTATGACTAAAGAATGACTAAAATAGGACTAAATATGATGAAAGTATGACTAAAGTAGGCTTCCCGGCCTGCAAGTGCCCACGTTCTGCTCTCATTGTGTGGAAAAAGGCAACATTATTTCAAGACAAATGGACCAACATGGACTTGTCACAGAGTCAGAGCGCCCGATCAGCTGATGGCATTATCCTTCCAGAGATTGTGGATTTGTGGATTGGAGAGTTGTATCAACCAGGTGTGTGGCGGAGGACAGCGAGAATGTTTGTGTGATGGGAAATAAGCGATACTGCATTCAGGTTTTGTCCCCCCCCCCCCGCTACGATCGATAAAGCATTACAGTCATCCCAGGAAGGTTGCAGCGACGCAGCCGGTTATGGTATCAAATCCATTTGGGAGCACAAATACACGGAGTGCAAACACATCACATTCAATAGAACAACGCGGGCCTCATAAGAGTGAAGAAGTGACAGAAATGAAGTTGTTGTTGTTTTCCTTTGAGTTAGCACACTCAATATCACAGCCAGAAGAGAGACATTACGCTGTAAAGGTGATTGGTTACATTTCTGAAAAGCCTGTACATTTTGACTCAGGACTTACTAGACCGGGTGGCTAGATCTGGTTTTTTGACTGATTATATACATGTATTTTTATTTTTTTTAATTATCATTATTAGGGACCGAGTCCCTTTGGGACAAAGGACCTTATTGTATTTCTAGCGTCTTATTATTATACCGCCGCCTCTTTGAGCTGTAATTTATATATGCATACAAATGTGTTAATTAAAGGCCTACTGAAATTAATTTTTTTTATTTAAACGGGGATAGCAGATCCATTCTATGTGTCATACTTGATCATGTCGCGATATTGCCATATTTTTGCTGAAAGGATTTAGTAGAGAACATCGACGATAAAGTTGCAACTTTTAAGTATGACTAAAGAATGACTAAAGTAGGACTAAGTATGATGAAAGTAGGACTATAGTAGGACTTAAGACTAAGTATGACTAATGTATCACCAAAAACTGACTAAAGTATGATCAAATAATCAAGTATGACTAAAGAATGACTAAAATAGGACTAAGTATGATGAAAGTAGGACTATAGTAGGACTTAAGACTAAGTATGACTAATGTATCACCAAAAAATGACTAAAGTATGATCAAATAATTAAGTATGACTAAATAATGACGAAAAATTGGACTAAGTATGATGAAAGTATGATTAAAATAGGACTACAGTAGGACTAAGTAGGACTAAATTATCACCAAAAAATGACTCAATTATGATCAAATAATTAATTAAGTATGACTAAAGAATGACTAAAATAGGACTAAGTATAATGAAAGTCGGATTAAAGTAAGACTACTGTATAGCTAAGTATGACTAAAGTATCACCAAAAAATTACTAAAGTATGATCAAAGATTTAATTAAGTATGACTAAAGAATGACTAAAGTAGGACTAAGTATGATGAAAGTAGGACTATAGTAGGACTTAAGACTAAGTATGACTAATGTATCACCAAAAAATGACTAAAGTATGATCAAATAATCAAGTATGACTAAAGAATGACTAAAATAGGACTAAGTATGATGAAAGTAGGACTATAGTAGGACTTAAGACTAAGTATGACTAATGTATCACCAAAAAATGACTAAAGTATGATCAAATAATTAAGTATGACTAAATAATGACGAAAAATTGGACTAAGTATGATGAAAGTATGATTAAAATAGGACTACAGTAGGACTAAGTAGGACTAAATTATCACCAAAAAATGACTCAATTATGATCAAATAATTAATTAAGTATGACTAAAGAATGACTAAAATAGGACTAAGTATAATGAAAGTCGGATTAAAGTAAGACTACTGTATAGCTAAGTATGACTAAAGTATCACCAAAAAATTACTAAAGTATGATCAAAGATTTAATTAAGTATGACTAAAGAATGACTAAAGTAGGACTAAGTATGATGAAAGTAGGACTATAGTAGGACTTAAGACTAAGTATGACTAATGTATCACCAAAAAATGACTAAAGTATGATCAAATAATCAAGTATGACTAAAGAATGACTAAAATAGGACTAAGTATGATGAAAGTAGGACTATAGTAGGACTTAAGACTAAGTATGACTAATGTATCACCAAAAAATGACTAAAGTATGATCAAATAATTAAGTATGACTAAATAATGACAAAAAATTGGACTAAGTATGATGAAAGTATGATTAAAATAGGACTACAGTAGGACTAAGTAGGACTAAATTATCACCAAAAAATGACTCAATTATGATCAAATAATTAATTAAGTATGACTAAAGAATGACTAAAATAGGACTAAGTATAATGAAAGTCGGATTAAAGTAAGACTACTGTATAGCTAAGTATGACTAAAGTATCACCAAAAAATTACTAAAGTATGATCAAAGATTTAATTAAGTATGACTAAAGAATGACTAAAGTAGGACTAAGTATGATGAAAGTAGGACTATGGTTGGACTTAAGACTAAGTATGACTAATGTATCACCAAAAAATGACTAAAGTATGATCAAATAATCAAGTATGACTAAAGAATGACTAAAATAGGACTAAGTATGATGAAAGTTTGACTAAAGTAGGACAACATTAAGACTAAGTATGACTAATGTATCACCAAAAAATGACTAAAGTATGATCAAATAATTAAGTATGACTAAATAATGACGAAAAATTGGACTAAGTATGATGAAAGTATGATTAAAATAGGACTACAGTAGGACTAAGTATGACTAAATTATCACCAAAAAATGACTCAATTATGATCAAATAATTAATTAATTAAGTATGACTAAAGAATGACTAAAATGATCAAATAATTAAGTATGACACTAATGTAAATAATATTATTATTACTAAATATGATGAAAGTAGGACTAAAGTAGGACAACATTAGGACTAAGTATGACTAATGTATCACCAAAACATGACTAAAGTATGATTAAATAATTAAGTGTGACACTAATGTATCACCAAAACATGACTAAAGTATGATCAAATAATTAAGTATGACACTAATGTATCACCAAAAAATGACTAAAGTATGATCAAATAATCAAGTATGACTAAAGAATGACTAAAATAGGACTAAGTATGATGAAAGTTTGACTAAAGTAGGACAACATTAAGACTAAGTATGACTAATGTATCACCAAAAAATGACTAAAGTATGATCAAATAATTAAGTATGACTAAATAATGACGAAAAATTGGACTAAGTATGATGAAAGTATGATTAAAATAGGACTACAGTAGGACTAAGTATGACTAAATTATCACCAAAAAATGACTCAATTATGATCAAATAATTAATTAATTAAGTATGACTAAAGAATAACTAAAATGATCAAATAATTAAGTATGACACTAATGTAAATAATATTATTATTACTAAATATGATGAAAGTATGACTAAAGTAGGACAACATTAGGACTAAGTATGACTAATGTATCACCAAAACATGACTAAAGTATGATCAAATAATTAAGTATGACACTAATGTATCACCAAAACATGACTAAAGTATGATCAAATAATTAAGTATGACACTAATGTATCACCAAAAAATGACTAAAGTATGATCAAATAATCAAGTATAACTAAAGAATGACTAAAATAGGACTAAGTATGGTGAAAGTTTGACTAAAGTAGGACAACATTAAGACTAAGTATGACTAATGTATCACCAAAAAATGACTAAAGTATGATCAAATAATTAAGTATGACTAAATAATGACGAAAAATTGGACTAAGTATGATGAAAGTATGATTAAAATAGGACTACAGTAGGACTAAGTATGACTAAATTATCACCAAAAAATGACTCAATTATGATCAAATAATTAATTAATTAAGTATGACTAAAGAATGACTAAAATGATCAAATAATTAAGTATGACACTAATGTAAATAATATTATTATTACTAAATATGATGAAACTATGTCTAAAGTAGGACAACATTAGGACTAAGTATGACTAATGTATCACCAAAACATGACTAAAGTATGATCAAATAATTAAGTATGACACTAATGTATCACCAAAAAATGACTAAAGTATGACTAAAGAATGACTAAAATAGGACTGAATATGATGAAAGTATGACTAAAGTAGGACAACATTAGGATAAAGTTGCAACTTTTGCTCGCTGATAAAAAAAAAAGCCTTACCTGTACCGGAAGTAGCGTGACGTCACCGAAGGAAGGAATTCTCACAATTCCCCATTGTTTACAATGGAGCGAGAGAGATTCGGACCGAGAAAGCGACGATTACCCCATTAATTTGAGCGAGGATGAAAGATTTGTGGATGAGGAACGTTAGAGTGAAGGATTAGAATGCAGTGCAAGACATATCTTTTTTCGCGCTGACCGTAACTTAGGTTCAAGCTGGCTAATTGGATTCCACACTTTCTCCTTTTTCTATTGTGGATCACGGATTTGTATTTTAAACCACCTCGGATACTATATCCTCTTGAAAATGAGAGTCGAGAACGCGAAATGGACATTCACAGTGACTTTTATCTCCACGACAATACATCGGCGAAACACTTTAGCTACGAGCTAACGTGATAGCATCGTGCTTAACTGCATATAGAAACAAAATAAATAAATCCCTGACTGGAAGGATAGATAGAAAATCAACAATACTATTAAACCATGGACATGTAAATACACGGTTAATGCTTTTCCGGCTGGCGAAGGTTAACAATGCTGTTGCTAACGACGCCACTGAAGCTAACTTAGCAACCAGACCTCACAGAGCTGTGCTAAAAACATTAGCTCTCCACCTACGCCAGCCAGCCCTCATCTGCTCATCAACACCCGTGCTCACCTGCGTTCCAGCGATCGACGGTGCGACGAAGGACTTCACCCGATCACAGATGCGGTTGGCGGCACAGAGACGGAGGAAGTTAAGGTGAGTTCGGCGGCTAGCGCGTCTGCTATCCATCTCTCAGTCCTCCTGGCTGTGTTGCTGTAGTCCGCCGCTAATACACCGATCCCACCTACAACTTTTTTATTTGCAGTCTCCATTGTTCATTAAACAAATTGCAAAAGATTCACCAACACAGATGTCCAGAATACTGTGGAATTTTGAGATGAAATCAGAGCTATTTTGTATTGGATTCAATGGGGTACCGATACTTCTGTTTCACTGGTTACGTCACGCGCATACGTCATCATCCAAAGACGTTTTCAAACAGAAGTTTAGCGGGAAATTTAAAATTGCACTTTATAAGTTAACCCGGCCGTATTGGCATGTGTTGCAATGTTAAGATTTCATCATTGATATATAAACTATCAGACTGCGTGGTCGGTAGTAGTGGCTTTCAGTAGGCCTTTAAGTAAAGTTTATGACAACCTTTTTTCCAAAACAAAATATAGAATGTGAGATACAACAGGATAATGCATACTGTGGAGGGGGGCGTGGCCTGCGGACCTGCAGCGAAGCGGGGTGTGCCAGGACCGGCTTCGAGATCAGCGACAGGTGCGTAGATGGCCCACCTGGGCCTGGTTATCTACCGTATTTTTCAGACTATAAGTCGCAGTTTTTTCCCTAGTTTGGCACGGGGGTGCGACTTATACTCAGGAGCGACTTATGTGTGAAATTATTAACACATTACTTTTTACAAAACTTTTTCCACTGAGGGCCGCACACTGAAAAATCAAAGCAAGAGGGGAGGCCATTTTGATATTTTTTTATTTTAAAAACCAATACGATATATGTATAAAAACTATACATTTAGGCCTCCACTCAGGCTTGGTCCCGGGGGACAACAAAGGGTTTTGGTCAAAAAAAATATTAAGAATTTGTCATTTTTCAGTATTATTATTATTATTCAAGAATTAAATCTCTAGATAAACATTAGGTCTATCTGTCAATATAGCGTTTTTAAATAGTTTAGTTGTATGCTGTTTTTTATGGAAAAAACATAAAATATGTTTGTGTTTATTTTCACCCAATAACATTTTTAAGTGGAATATTTGAGATTATATAATAATTGGAGCCTTAAAAAGGTCAACAACTCATAACAACATTGATGTTAATTATTATTATTTTTTGAGCAATGACATTTAAAAACTAATCACATTAAAATGATTAGGGATCCAAAATGGTCCTACTCATTAAAGTGTTAACAAATAAATTATACATTTTTTTTACTGTTTAATTTTCACACAATTATCTCGAGATCAACTTCAGATCTATCCGTGAATTATAAGTAATATTGTTTATGTTGTTTGTTTGTTCGTTTTAGGCCCTTCTTTTAAAAAAAAAAAACAGCTTAGTTTTTTATATGGCAAACACAAAATATGCAACATTTTCCCCAAAGAACATCTCAAAGTGGAATATTTATTGTGACGTAATTGGAGCTTTGAATAGGTCAATAATTCATAATGACATTGATTTTGATTGATTGATTGATTGAAGCTTTTATTAGTAGTAGATTACACAGTACAGTACATATTCCGTACAATTGACCATTAAATGGTAACACCCGAATAAGTTATACCTGGGGTATATATTTTTTTTAATTTTTTTATAAAGAAATACAATCATGTGTGCTTACGGACTGTATCCCTGCAGACTGTATTGATCTATATTGATATATAATGTATATATTGTGTTTTTTATGTTGATTTAATTTTAAAAAAAACAAAAAAAAACTTTTTTTTTTTTTTTTTTTTAATTGTATTTTCTTGTGCGGCCTGGTACCAATCAGTCCGTGGACCGGTACCGGGCTGCGGCCTGGTGGTTGGGGACCACTGGTCTGGAGGACCCACGGGAGAGAAACCTCCACATACATTTATCTTTTGTTTTCAAAATGCTTACAAAAAAGTGGGACCCCAAAAATGTACTGTGGGACCCCATTTTTAGGACTTGATGGGGTCCCGGGGACCCCATTTTGAAAATTCCTAGCATCAACACTGATGGGGTATTGGTGCGTGCAAAAAAGCAGTCTAGTACCCGCACTCTTTTACTATGAAGCCACATTGATGTAACACGTGGCTTGGCATTGTCTTTCTGAAATAAGCAGGGGCGTCCATGGTAACGTTGCTTAGATGAAAACATATGTTGCTCCAAAACCTGTATTTACCTTTCAGCATTACTGGTGCCTTCACAGATGTGTAAGTTACCCATGTCTTGGGCACTAATACACCCCCATACCATCACAGATTCTGGCTTTTTAATTTTGCGCCTATAACAATCCGGATGGTTCTTTTCCTCTTTGGTCCGGAGGACACGACGTCCACAGTTTCCAAAAACAATTTGAAATGTGGACTCGTCAGACCACAGAACACTTTTCCACTTTGTATCAGTCCATTTTAGATGAGCTCAGGCCCAGCGAAGCCGACGGCGTTTCTGGGTGTTGTTGATAAACGGTTTTCGCCTTGCATAGGAGAGTTTTAACTTGCACTTACAGATGTAGCGACCGACTGTAGTTGCTGACAGCGGGTTTCTGAAGGGTTCCCGAGCCCATGTGGTGATATCCTTTACACACTGACGTCGCTTGTTGATGCAGTACAGCCTGAGGGATGGAAGGTCACGGGCTTAGCTGCTTACGTGCAGTGATTTCTCCAGATTCTCTGAACCCTTTGATGATATTACGGACCGTAGATGGTGAAATCCCTAAATTCCTTGCAATAGCTGGTTGAGAAAGGTTTTTCTTAAACTGCTCAACAATTTGCTCACGCATTTGTTGACAAAGTGGTGACCCTCGCCCCATCCTTGTTTGTGAATGACTGAGCATTTCATGGAATCTACTTTTATACCCAATCATGGCACCCACCTGTTCCCAATGTGCCTGTTCACCTGTGGGATGTTCCAAATAAGTGTTTGATGAGCATTCCTCAACTTTATCAGTATTTATTGCCACCTTTCCCAACTTCTTTGTCACGTGTTGCTGGCATCAAATTCTAAATGTAATGATTATTTGCAAAAAAAAAAAAAAAGTTTATGAGTTTGATTATCAAATATGTTGTCTTTGTAGTGCATTCAATTGAATATGGGTTGAAAATGATTTTCAAATCATTGTATTCCGTTTATATTTACATCTAACACAATTTCCCAACTCATATGGAAACGGGGTTTGTAGTTGCTTCACATAGTGCAAGGAAAAAGTGTCCATCCACTTTCCCTTCCCGAAATGAAGAGTCATGCTCAAAGTAGCCATTCTTGCCCGGCCCCAGAAACTCCATTTGGGAGTAAAAGGGCCCCCTTTTTGATCTTCACAAACTGCAGACGTTGATAGCGGCCTACAAGGTGGCGTGCAGCTGAGGATGCACACACGCAATCTGTGGCGAAGCGAAGGAGATCGGTATCGGGGGAAGACAATGATCCCTCATTTGGCTGCATGTACTTCGTGACACCGGGCTTTAAATATCACTTCCTGTTGCAGCTAAAATCAGCCAGCTCTCGGGCATCATCTCAAGGAACATAAATGGAAGACGATAAAAGCCATATTGAACTGCATGAGGATGCAGAAATCACTCGGACGGATGGAAAAAAATAGTATTAAGGAGGACACGTTATTGCTGTTGGATTTTACTGCCTACCAATGTTGGAAATGTATTTTCCCCACAATAGAACACAGTTGCTATCAACAATAAAGTGGCCAGACGTCAGACCATCACTCTGCAATTTGATTAGGGATATACCACTCTGTCAGGGGTGTCCAAAGTGCAGCCGTAGGGCCATTTTAGGCCCACGGTTACAAACCCCGAAACCAGTGAAGTTGGCATGTTGTGTAAATGGTAAATAAAAACAGAATATAATGATTTGCAAATCCTTTTCAACTTATATTCAATTGAATGGACTGCAAAGACAATATATTTAATGTTCCAACTGGACAACTCTGTTATTTTTTGCAAATATTAGCTCATTTGGAATTTGATGCCTGCACTATGTGTTCAAAAAAGCTGGCATAAGTGGCAAAAAAGAGTGAGAAATGCTCTTCAAACTTATTTGCAACATCCCACAGGTGAACAGGCTAATTGGGAACAGGCAGGTGCCATGATTGGGTATAAAAGCAGCTTCCGTGAAATTATCAGTCATTCACAAACAAGGATGGGGCGAGGGTCACCACTTTGTCAACAAATGCTTTTGCAAATTGTTTAAGAACAACATTTCTCAACCAGCTATTGCAAGGAATTTAGGGGATTTCACCATCTACGGTCCGTAATATCATCAAAATGTTCAGAGAGTCTGGAGAAATCGCTGCACGTAAGCGATGATATTACGGATCTTCGATCCCTCAGGCGGTACTGCATCAAAAAGTGACATCAGTGTGTAAAGGATATCACCACACAGGCTCAGGAACACTTCAGAAAAAACACTGTCAGTAACTACACGTTGTCCCTACATCTGTAAGTGCAAGTTAAAACTCTACTATGCAAAGCCAAAGCCATTTATCAACAACACCCAGAAACGCCGTCGGCTTCGCTGGGCCCGAGCTTCTCTAAGATGGACTGATGCAAAGTGTAAAAGTGTTCTGTGGTCTGCCGAATCCACATTTCAAATTGTTTTTGGAAACTGTGGACGTCGTGTCCTCCGGAACAAAGAGGAAAAGAACTATCCGGATTGTTATAGGTGCAAAATTAAAAAGCCAGCATCTGTGATGGTATGGGGGTGTATTAGTGCCCAAGACATGGGTAACTTACACATCCGTGAAGGCGCCATTAATGCTGAAAGGTACATACAGGTTTTGGAGCAACATATGTTGCCATCCAAGCAACGTTACCATGGACGCCCCTGCTTATTTCAGCAAGACAATGCCGAGCCACGTGCTACAACAGCGTGGCTTCGTAGTAAAAGAGTGCAGGTACCAAGTAGTCCAGAACTGTCTCCCATTGAAAATGTGTGGCGCATTATGAAGCCTAAAATACCACAACGGAGACCCCCGGACTGTTGAACAACTTAAGCTGTACATCAAGCAAGAATGGGAAAGAATTCCACCTGAAAAGCTTCAAAAATGTGTCTCCTCGGTTCCCAAACGTTTCCTGAGTGTTGTTAAAAGGAAAGGCCATGTAACACAGTGGTAAAAATGTCCCTGTGACAACTTTTTTGCAATGTGTTGCTGCCATTAAATTCTAAGTCAATAATTATTTGCCTTGTTTGTCATAATCAACCAACAAAGAGGCACATCCACAAAATGATTACAAGTCAAAAGTATCAGTATCGGCGATACCGGCCATGTATTTGCTTGGTATCGCATCACTCCGACGCGTAACCATTCTCGGAGTGTTGTTTATTTTTGTTTATTCTCACCTTCCTGATCTGCAAACGAGTTCTTCATCCTCCTTTAAAGGGGAATAACTGCAGGGTGATAAAAAAGAAGCAATGGATGCTGCCCGAGGCCGCTTACAAAAATCGTTAAGAAAATTCATTTCCTCGCCAGCCTCGAACAGATTCAGGCCGCGAATGACCAAAATAATCCAATATGGGCGCCGGGCGTGCGTAGTTTTTGATCACCCGCAGTCACGACAAAAGATGTGGAGGGACGGGGGAAGAAAATCTGTTGAGTATTCGCCGAAGAGGACTTGCAGCCATGCGTGGCGAGGATGACAAACGATATTGGGATGATGTGCCGTGCTTGTGATCGATGCGTACCGGGGCAAAACCGATGGATTCCCAATGCGTGGCGGAACCCACCGCCCGTCTGATCCCCCCGTGTCGTTTGTGTCATGCATTCTGTCAGCGAGGAAAACATGTTTTGGATACCTGTGTGTGTGTGGGTGTGTGTTTGTGTGTGTGTGTGTACTTGTATTTCTACCCTTCTTGAGACATCAACAAGGAAAAGTACCTTCCATATGAGGACCGGTGAAAAAGTTAGGACCGAAATCATGGTCCCAATATCGAAAAGACTTGCATCTAATAGAGAGCCAAATAATAGAGTCCGTGAACATTGCTCCAAAGTCAGGATTTTTGTTGTCGATTTAAAAGCCTACTGAAAGCCACTACTACCGACCACGCAGTCTGATAGTTTATATATCAATGATGAAATCTTAACATTGCAACACATGCCAATACGGCCGGGTTAACTTATAAAGTGCAATTTTAAATTTCCCGCTAAACTTCCGGTTGAAAACGTCTATGTATGATGACGTATGCGCGTGACGTCAATAGTTAAACGGAAGTATTCGGACACCATTGAATACAATACAAAAAAGCTCTGTTTTCATCTCAAAATTCCACAGTATTCTGGACATCTGTGTTGGTGAATCTTTTGCAATTTGTTTAATGAACAATGGAGACTGCAAAGAAGAAAGCTGTTGGTGGGATCGATGTAGCAACACAACCAGGAGGACTTTGACTTGGATAGCAGACGCGCTATCCGACGCTAGCCGCCGACCGCACGGATGATCGGGTGAAGTCCTTCGTCCTTCCGTCGATCGCTGGAACGCAGGTGAGCACGGGTGTTGATGAGCAGATGAGGGCTGTCTGGCGTAGGTGGATAGCTAATGTTTTTATCATAGCTCTGTGAGGTCCCGTAGCTAAGTTAGCTTCAATGGCGTCGTTAGCAACAGCATTGTTAACCTTCGCCAGGCTGAAAAGCATTAACCGTGTATTTGCATGTCCATGGTTTAATAGTATTGTTGATTTTCTGTCTATCCTTCCAGTCAGGGGTTTATTTATTTTGTTTCTATCTGCATTTAAGCCCGATGCTATCACGTTAGCTCCGTAGCTAAAGTGCTTCGCCGATGTATTGTCGTGGAGATAAAAGTCACTGTGAATGTCCATTCCGCGTTCTCGACTCTCATTTTCAAGAGGATATAGTATCCAAGGTGGTTTAAAATACAAAGTATAAAAAATATATAAAATAAAAAATAGAAAGTTAGAATATATAATATGAAATTAAAAATATAAATAAAAACATGAAAAACACTAGATAAACACTAGAAAGAACAGAAACATAGTTAAAATAGAAATACAAGCATTAAAGCACAGGATAAAACAGATAGGCAAGCAGTGTATTTAAAAAACAAGAAGGCAGAGAAATTAGATATAAACTGTGCTAAAAAGGTGGGTTTTTAGTCCCTTCTTAAAACGATCGACCGACTGTGGTGCTCTAAGATGGTCGGGGAGAGTGTTCCAGAGTTCGGGTGCGGTCGTGCAGAAAGCCCGGCGGCCCATAGTTTGTAAGTTTGTCCTGATGGGTTTGAGGAGGTTAGTGTTTGAGGAGTGGAGGTTGTGGGTAGGAGGTTGAGGGGAAACTAGGTCCTTGAGGTAGGAGGGGGCGTTGCCGTAGATGCATTGGTGTGTTAGCAGGTTCATCTTGAATTGGGTCCGGGATGCAATAGGGAGCCAGTGGTCCGTGACTCGTTTGTCATCGGCCTTAAGCAAATTACAAAAAAACAAAACAAAAAATAGAGAACTCATTTGCACCCCTGGTGGTGAAATCTATCAAAATGAGGGTGGTCCCAAAAAGGAGGAATTTTTCAAATTGACCGTGTTTCGGTTTTAAAAGTGCTCCCCATCTGGTCAACATATGAAATAACAAGAGTGTGTAAGAAATTTGAAGTGTTCTCCCTCTGGTCAACATATGAAATAACAAGTGTGTGTAAGAAATTTGAAGTGTTCTCCCTCTGGTCAACATATGAAATAACAAGTGTGTGTAAGAAATTTGAAGTGTTCCTCCTCTGGTCAACATATGAAATAACAAGTGTGTGTAAGAAATTTGAAGTGTTCTCCCTCTGGTCAAGATATGAAATAACAAGTGTGTGTAAGAAATTTGAAGTGTTCTCCCTCTGGTCAACATATGAAATAACAGGTGTGTGTAAGAAATTGAAATGCGCCCCCTTCGGCCAAAATTTATTTTAAAAAAAACAAATATGTATATAGAGACATACTGTCATAACTTGAAGTAAATAATGAAAATTAAAAACCAACTACAAACAAACAAACAAACAAAAAGCATTTACTAAAAGCAGTCTTTTTCTCACAATGTGTCGACTTTTTTCTTATAAAATTGGGAACAATTGATCACATTCTGTTTCTGTAATATTGCAATATTTTCTCCTGAAATATTACTTTTTCATGCAAAACGGTGACATTTGTCCTATGAAGTTCTGACTTTTATCACAATATGGCACATTTTTTTATTGTTCTTGTAAAATAGTGAAATTTTTTGAATAAAATGATAATTTTGCGAAGCAAAATTATGATTATTATTATAATATTGCCAACATTTTAAAGTTATCTTATAAAATTGTGACTGTCATTGAGTAAAATTCCAACTTTTATCATAATACCGCAAACACGTTCAGTTTTTCTTGTCAAATTTTGACTTGCGTTGAGTAAAATTACGACTTTTATTATAACACTGCCAAAATTCTAGGTTTTTCTTGTGAAATTCCAACTAATTTTTCACAACAAGCTTTTTTATATTTGCATAGCATGTATATATTAGTAATGTTGTAAATACACATCTTTATATATCTAGAAAGGGTGGTCCTAAAGAGGCAGGCATTTTTCAGAGGTCTCCAGAAGGTATGAAATATAAGAATGTTGTGTGTGTGTGTGTGTGTGTGTGTGTGTGTGTGTGTGTGTGTGTGTGTGTGTGTGTGTGTGTGTGTGTGTGTGTGTGTGTGTGTGTGTGTTTTATTAGTCTACTCCAGCTGTGGCTCCGCCATTAACTTTGTGGTTTGCGACTTAGGGAATATGTTGAAAAATGCGCCGCTATCGACGCTGGTCTATTGTCACATATGGACACGCATTAACGCGGCATGGTGCCTTTGTGGGACGTGATTTGAGACAGAACGGGGTTGGCTGCCATGAGAACAGTGCGTGTGTGTGTGCATGTGTGTGTGCGTGTGTGTGTGTGTGTAGGCCAGGCGGCTGTGCATCAATGGCTCTGAGCTACATGATATTATTAAATGCCATTCTACTAGGAACCTAATACAGGTACATGCCACGCCAGGAATGGCTGGAACACACACACACACACACACACACACACACACACACACACACACACACACACACACACACACACACACACACACACACACACACACACACACACACACACACACACACACGCGAGCACAAACAAAGTAATAAAAAAATAAGTAAATAAGAGACCATGGTGTTCAGTTCATGCTTTTTCTACAATAACAATACTATCACGGAGAACTAAGACTATTTTACACTTTGACTGACATGCATTGGACTTGAAAACAACAGTTGGGTACTGTGTATAATGGATTTGGAACTGATTTCATTCTGTCAGTACGACTAAGTACAGATTGCCTGGGTTGCACGTAGGGACAGGAGCCAAAATTATATCAATTCTCGGTACCTTGGGTTGGATACCGGTCGTCAAAGGTACCAAAATAAGCTGATTATGATAACTGCTGTCCAGGTGTTACGTCATGTTTTATTGTCTTATTTCTGAATTTAATTTGCATGACATCAAGTTGCAATATTTGTTGCAAGTCCAAGACGATAGACGTCAGCAGTGAATAGTTTATGGTGATTTTATGTTTTTTGTTGCGCCGAACTAAGTGTTTATACCGTAAGTGTCGTACTTTTTAGGCTCTCCCTGTTTGATTGTAACGTGCATCTTGGTTCTAGTTTTCATTAAAACATTTAAAAGAAATACATAAGCTGCATTAATATATATATATATATATATATATATATATATATATATATATATATATATATATATATATATATATATATACACATATATTCAAGTTTGTTCAAGTTTATTATTCTTCGGTCAATCATCAACAAAATAAACAAACAGTTGTACATTCTTAAATTGAAAATGAAAATGTTGCAGACCGAAAGGGTTTAGGCTGAAGTTGAACACTTATTGCGCCTAACCCTATAAACAATGTCAAGTACAAAATAAACTTCCGAAAATTATTGAATGTCCATTGTACAACATATTATAAATACACATTATACATAACATAAACACAGTTCAATTATATACACAGTAAAGGCATGTGAAATATCCTTGTAGACATGTTAAACCTTTGTACCAATTTATATACTATATACAAACAATTGTACTTCCATTATTATTTATAACCCACATTTAGTATTTGAATTAACATTGATCATAGTATTAACTACTGTGTTGATTCTAGAGTGATATATTTTTTCAAGACATTGGTCTTAAAGTGTTTTTTAAATGTGTGAATAGAACTGGAACATTTTAAGGAATAATCCATACAAATATTGACTATATATGTATGTATATACATTCATATTTATATAAATATATATGCATGTATATGTATATACATACAGATATACATACATACATACATATATACTTACATATATAAGTAAATAAACATACATATACACATACATACAAGTACGTACGTATACACTACCGTTCAAAAGTTTGGGGTCACATTGAAATGTCCTTATTTTTGAAGGAAAAGCACTGTACTTTTCAATGAAGATAACTTTAAACTAGTCTTAACTTGAAAGAAATACACTCTATACATTGCTAATGTGGTAAATGACTATTCTAGCTGCAAATGTCTGGTTTTTGGTGCAATATCTACATAGGTGTATAGAGGCCCATTTCCAGCAACTGTCACTCCAGTGTTCTAGTGGTACAATGTGTTTGCTCATTGGCTCAGAAGGCTAATTGATGATTAGAAAACCCTTGTGCAATCATGTTCACACATCTGAAAACAGTTTAGCTCGTTACAGAAGCTACAAAACTGACCTTCTTTTGAGCAGATTGAGTTTCTGGAGCATCACATTTGTGGGGTCAATTAAACGCTCAAAATGGCCAGAAAAAGAGAACTTTCATCTGAAACTCGACAGTCTATTCTTGTTCTTAGAAATGAAGGCTATTCCACAAAATTGTTTGGGTGACCCCAAACTATTGAACGGTAGTGTATATATATATATATATATATATATATATATATATATATATATATATATATATATATATATATATATATATATATATATATATATATATATATATATATATATATATATATATATATATATATATATATATATATATATATATGTATGCATACATACATACATATATACTGTATATATATACACTATATACATACATATATATATATATATATATATATATATATATATATATACATATATATATATATATATACATATATATATATATATATATATATATATATATATATATATATATATATATATATATATATATATATGTATGCATACATACATACATATATACTGTATATATATACACTATATACATATATATATATATATATATAAAAACGCGCGCACACACACACACACACACACACACACACACACACACACACACACACACACACACACACACATGCGCACACACGCACACCACACACACAAACACCGTTAAGAAATGTTTTGTAAATGTTTATTTACATACCTTAATTGTTTCCAAACACTGTCTGTAACGCGGCAGTAAAACGGTAATATTTAACAAAACAGAAGTCATCTTCATGGACCCCCTAGCAATCGGAACCGTTCGAGTGTCAAAACATTGGGCTCGACCGGGTATTGTGAGCTCCCCCAATTTTTTTTTTAAAACTATCCCATAATACCCAGAGTTTTCCCATTGAAAATTAATGGGCCAGTTTTCAAACTTGCACAATTTCCACATTTGTCAACCAGTATTTCCAGGAATGTTCCCCCATTGACAATGAATGTGTATGAATTATACAATTTACTGCATATCCCACATTTATCATTCGATTCCAACCGTTCCACCATCCACACACTCCCCTCACCTTGGAAAATCAAACTACCATTTTCCAAGTTCAAAATAACTCCAGGAATTCCCAGAAATCCGGGTTTTCCGAAGCCCTATTTTCACCTCTTCTTTTTCAACCAAATCCAACCTTTCTACCTTCAAAACTTTCCCTCTTAGTTGGGACAACAAATGTTCCTGTTTTTTTTTTACTTACAAATTCCCGGTTTTCCCGAATCTCCCGGAATTCCGAAATACCAATTCTCAATTCAAACTGTTACCACGTCAACATTTTTCAACCGATTGAAGACATCCCAACGCCAATCCACTCATATCTTTTAGGACAATGCTGCTACTACGAATATTTTCAAAAATTTCCAGTTTTTCAGAAATGCCCACATTTCCAGGAATTTCCCTTAAAAATTAATTGGCATATTCATACTCTAGTTCTAAAATGTCCAGATTTCTCAAAACTATTTTCCAGATTCTGACCTTTCAACCATCAACACACTACTCTTCCGAGATCTCAAAGCCAAAACATGTTTTCCATATACCAAAATTCCGGGTTTTCCCGGAATTTCCAGGAATTTCTCCCCATTGACAATGAATGTGTATGAATTATACAATCTACTGCATATCCTACATTTCTCATCCGATTCGAACCGTTCCAACATCCACACACTCCACTCACCTTGGAAAATCAAACTACCATTTTCCAAGTTCAAAACAATTCCAGGAATTACTAGAATTCCGGATTTTCCAAAGCCTTTTTTTCACCTCTTCTTTTTCAACCAATTCCAACCATTCCACCTTCAAAACATTTGTCTTAGTTGGCACAACAAATGTTTCGGTTTTTCTGAATTTCCAGGAATTCCGAAAATAACAATTCTCAATTCAAACTGTTACTAAGTAACCATTTTTCAACCGAACCAAAAAATTCCAACACCAACCCACTCAAATACTGTATTTTAGGGCAATTGTGGTACTACCAATATTTTCAAATATTTCCAGTTTTCCCCAAATTCCCAGGAATTTCCCATTCAAATGAATGGACATATTCATAGTTCTAAAATGCCCAGATTTCATCTACACACTCCACTCACCTTGGACAATCAAACTGACAATCAAAAATGATTTTCCAAGTTCAAAATAACTCCAGGAATTCCCAGAAATCCAGGTTTTCCAAAGCCCTATTTGCACCTCTTCTTTTTTAACCAAATCCAACCATTCCACCTTCAAAACTTTCCCTCTTAGTTGGGACAACAAATCCTCGTTTTTTTTTTTTTTTTTACTTACAAATTCCCGGTTTTCCCGAATCTACCGGAATTCCGAAATACCAATTCTGAATTCAAACTGTTACTACGTCGACATTTTTCAACCGAGTAAAATAATTCCAACGCCAATCCACTCATATCTTTTAGGACAATTGTGCTACTATGAATATTTTAAAAAATGTCCAGTTTTTCAGAAATTCCCACATTTCAAGGAAATTCCCTTTCATATTCATACTGTAGTTCTAAAATGTCCAGATTTTTCTAAAATATTTTCACGATTCGGACCTTTCAACCATCTACACAGTACTCTTCCAAGATCTCAAAGCCAAAACATGTTTTCCCTATACCAAAATTCCGGGTTTTGCCGGAATTTCCAGGAATTTCTCCCCATTGACAATGAATGTGTATGACTTATACAATCTACTGCATATCCCACATTTCTCATCCGATTCGAACCGTTCCAACATCCACACACTCCACTCACCTTGGACAATCAAACTGCCATTTTCCAAGTTCAAAACAATTCCATGAATTACCAGAATTCCGGATTTTCCAAAGCCTTTTTTTCACCTCTTATTTTTCAACCAATTCCAACCATTACACCTTCAAAACATTTGTCTTAGTTGGCACAACAAATGTTTCGGTTTTTCTGAATTTCCAGGAATTCGGAAAATAACAATTCTCAATTCAAACTGTTACTAAGTAACCATTTTTCAACCGAACCAAAAAATTGTCATAAACAACCCACTCATATACTGTATTTTAGGGCAATTGTGGTCCTACCAATATTTTTAAATATTTCCAGTTTTCCCCAAATTCCCAGGAAATTCCCATTCAAATGAATGGACATATTCATAGTTCTAAAATGCCCAGATTTCATCAACACTCCATTCACCTCGGACAATCAAACTGACAATCAAAAATAATTTTCCAAGTTCAAAATAACTCCAGGAATTCCCAGAAATCCAGGTTTTCCAAAGCCCTATTTTCACCTCTTCTTTTTCAACCAAATCCAACCATTCCACCTTCAAAACTTTCCCTCTTAGTTGGGACAAAAAAATGTTCCTGTTTTTATTTTACTTACAAATTCACGGTTTTCCCGAATCTCCCGGAATTCCGAAATACCAATTCTCAATTCTACTACGTAGACATTTTTCAACCGATTAAAAAAATTCCAACGCCAATCCACTCATATATTTTAGGACAATTGTGCTACTACCAATATTTTCAAAAATGTCCAGTTTTTCAGAAATTCCCGCATTTCCAGGAAATTCCCTTTCAAATGAATGGACATATTCATACTGTAGTTCTAACATTTCCAGATTTCTCAAAAATCTTTTCCCGATTCGGACCTGTCAACCATCCACACAGTACTCTTCCGAGATCTCAAAGCCAAAACATGTTTTTCCTATAACAAAACTCCGGGTTTTGCCGGAATTTCCAGGAATTTCTCCCCATTGACAATGAATGTGTATGACTTATACAATCTACTGCATATCCTACATTTCTCATCCGATTCGAACCGTTCCAACATCCACACACTCCACTCACCTTGGACAATCAAACTACCATTTTCCAAGTTCAAAACAATTCCAGGATGTACCAGAATTCCGGATTTTCCAAAGCCTTGTTTTCACCTCTTCTTTTTCAACCAATTCCAACCATTCCACCTTCAAAACATTCGTCTTAGTTGGCACAACAAATGTTTCGGTTTTTCTGAATTTCCAGGACTTCCGAAAATAACAATTCTCAATTCAAACTGTTACTAAGTAACCATTTTTCAATCGAACCAAAAAATTCCAACACCAACCCACTCAAATACTGTATTTTAGGGCAATTGTGGTACTACCAATATTTTCAAATATTTCCAGTTTTCCCCAAATTCCCAGGAATTTCCCATTCAAATGAATGGACATATTCATAGTTTTAAAATGCCCAGATTTCATCTACACACTCCACTCACCTTGGACAATCAAACTGACAATCAAAAATGATTTTCCAAGTTCAAAATAACTCCAGGAATTCCCAGAAATCCAGGTTTTCCAAAGCCCTATTTTCACCTCTTCTTTTTCAACCAAATCCAACCATTCCACCTTCAAAACTTTCCCTCTTAGTTAGGACAACAAATCCTCGTTTTTTGTTTTTTTTTACTTACAAATTTCCGGTTTTCCCGAATCTACCGGAATTCCTAAATACCAATTCTGAATTCAAACTGTTACTACGTCGACATTTTTCAACCGAATAAAATAATTCCAACGCCAATCCACTCATATCTTTTAGGACAATTGTGCTACTATGAATATTTTAAAAAATGTCCAGTTTTTCAGAAATTCCCACATTTCAAGGAAATTCCCTTTCATATTCATACTGTAGTTCTAAAATGTCCAGATTTTTCTAAAATATTTTCACGATTCGGACCTTTCAACCATCTACACAGTACTCTTCCAAGATCTCAAAGCCAAAACATGTTTTCCCTATACCAAAATTCCGGGTTTTGCCGGAATTTCCAGGAATTTCTCCCCATTGACAATGAATGTGTATGACTTATACAATCTACTGCATATCCCACATTTCTCATCCGATTCGAACCGTTCCAACATCCACACACTCCACTCACCTTGGACAATCAAACTGCCATTTTCCAAGTTCAAAACAATTCCATGAATTACCAGAATTCCGGATTTTCCAAAGCCTTTTTTTCACCTCTTATTTTTCAACCAATTCCAACCATTACACCTTCAAAACATTTGTCTTAGTTGGCACAACAAATGTTTCGGTTTTTCTGAATTTCCAGGAATTCGGAAAATAACAATTCTCAATTCAAACTGTTACTAAGTAACCATTTTTCAACCGATTCAAAAAATTCCAACACCTACCCACTCAAATACTGTATTTTAGGGCAATTGTGGTCCTACCAATATTTTTAAATATTTCCAGTTTTCCCCAAATTCCCAGGAAATTCCCATTCAAATGAATGGACATATTCATAGTTCTAAAATGCCCAGATTGCATCCACACTCCATTCACCTCGGACAATCAAACTGACAATCAAAAATAATTTTCCAAGTTCAAAATAACTCCAGGAATTCCCAGAAATCCAGGTTTTCCAAAGCCCTATTTTCACCTCTTCTTTTTCAACAAAATCCAACCATTCCACCTTCAAAACTTTCCCTCTTAGTTGGGACAACAACTGTTCCTGTTTTTATTTTACTTACAAATTCACGGTTTTCCCGAATCTCCCGGAATTCCGAAATACCAATTCTCAATTCTACTACGTAGACATTTTTCAACCGATTAAAACAATTCCAACGACAATCCACTCATATATTTTAGGACAATTGTGCTACTACCAATATTTTCAAAAATGTCCAGTTTTTCAGAAATTCCCACATTTCCAGGAAATTCCCTTTCAAATGAATGGACATATTCATACTGTAGTTCTAACATTTCCAGATTTCTGAAAAATATTTTCCCGATTCGGACCTGTCAACCATCCACACAGTACTCTTCCGAGATCTCAAAGCCAAAACATGTTTTTCCTATAACAAAACTCCGGGTTTTGCCGGAATTTCCAGGAATTTCTCCCCATTGACAATGAATGTGTATGACTTATACAATCTACTGCATATCCCACATTTCTCATCCGATTCGAACCGTTCTAACATCCACACACTCCACTCACCCTGGACATTCAAGCATTTCATTTCCACTCAGGCGTATTGGGGGCTTGTGCACATCGGGCATTCACATGCAATTCCTTCCGGAATTGCAAATTCTAGTTAGTCACTAAATACGACTATTTTAAACACACTGTCATATTTTAATTATTTGCATGGAAAAACAAATTAAACTCCCAAGTTGGGGATTTATTGTGACACTTAGGAGCGCCGCGCAGGCAGAAATGTGCATGACCGTGACCGTTCGAGGGGATTACGCCCACACCTTCCCGCCTGCCCTCTTCTTGCCTTTCATGAAAAACTGGAATAGAATAATTGGAGCGTCAGTTACTCCCCTGTGAGAAAATATGGACAAATCACGTGAAGATAGTCGGACTCGACACGCTGGAAAGGGTGTTAGGTGTGTGCGCTAAGCTGTGGAAGAAATGATGGGAGAGGTCATCAATGCCTTCCACTGTAAACACTTTATAAAAAAAACACAACAGGAAGAAGAATAATAATGTGATTTGCAGCTTGCCTCAGCCCGGAAAAGTATGCTTTTTTTCCGCAGCTGCAATATTTAGCAGCTTATATATATTCATAGCCTTATGAACTGTCTACTTAGCTTAGCGAGGGTACTTGTACCCTCCACTCCCTGGAATGAGGTGTTTGCATAAAGCATAAATTCATATTTGCGCCTGGAAATACAGCTATATATTTGGGCGAGGATAATACCGAAATGACAAACAAGACGGCTGTTTATGAACAACTGGCAGGCGGCATTCGGAAAAGCACACGCTCGTAAACGCATAAGTCAAGAAATGCCGTCGCGGAGCTAAGAGCCGCTCGCAGTCAACTCGGAGAGAAAAAGGGGAGTAATTAAACTCGGGCGCAGATTTAGTATTGTGCTCGCAGTCAAGAGGAACTGATGACAGGTCCTCACTAATCCCGAGGTCTTGGCCTTGTTCTAAATGGACAATCAGCGCTTCATACGTGGCTGACATTTTCACCCCCGCCGGCTGATCATCGACTTTGTCCACGCTGCGCCGCCACGTCCGGGCCCGTGACCGTGTCTTGACCTTGAGCGCCTCGCGTGAGCTCAACCAAAGGTGCAGCATTGTCTGCACATTAAAAATGCTGGGAATTTATTTTAAAAAAAACAGCACAAGGAAATATTAGGGGTGTCAATACTTGGGCGCCAAACGAATCCTGGGGTGACAATTTGGTTCAGAATCGATTCAACACAATTCTCGAGTCAAGATGTGGCCTGAGGACAGGTTGTTCACCAAAAGAAAGACACATTTTCAGGGCTTCTATGCTCTAGTAAATTAGAGTGTGAGCCATCCGCTTTAATGGAGGAAGGCAAGGCCGATGGCGCTCGCCTCACTCCGATGGCCATCCAGCCAAAATCAAACATTGGACGTCAAAACATTTTAGCCAGTCTTAAAGTAAACAAGTGTGTGAACAAAATGAGACGTTAAGCACCGAGCTACGTTAAAGTATGGCTGAGCTACAAGAAGAGGTAGTCAGGACAGTATTGACAGTCAACGTTGCATCAGATGTGAGAGATGACATCAGATGTGTAAGTTGGACATTATTGACAGTCAAAGTTACATTAGATGTGTAAGTGGGACAGTATTGACAGTCAAAGTTGCATCAGATGTAAAAGTGGGTCAGTATTGACGGTCAAAGTTGCATCAGATGTGTAAGTGGGACAGTATTGACAGTCAAAGTTGCATAAGATGTGAGATATGACCTCAGATGTGTAAGTGGGACAGTATTGACAGTCAAAGTTGCATCAGATGTGAGAGATGACATTCGATGTGTGAGTAGGACAGTATTGACACTCAAAGTTGCATCAGATGTGTATATGAGACAGTATTTACAGCCAAAGTTGTATCAGATGTGAGAGATGACATCAGATGTGTAAGTTGGACATTATTGACAGTCAAAGTTACATTAGATGTGTAAGTGGGACAGTATTGACAGTCAAAGTTGCATCAGATGTAAAAGTGGGTCAGTATTGACGGTCAAAGTTGCATCAGATGTGTAAATGGGACAATATTGACAGTCAAAGTCACATCAGATGTGAGAGATGACATTAGATGTGTGAATGGGAGAGTATTGACAGTCAAAGTTGTATCAGATGTGAGAGATGACATTAGATGTGTGAATGGGACAGAATTGACAGTCAAAGTTGCATCAGATGTGTATATGGGACAGTATTGACAGTCAAAGTCGTATCAGATGTAAGGAATTACATCAGATGTGTAAGTGGGACAGTATTTACAGTTAAAATTGCATCAGATGTGAGATATGACATCAGATACGTGAATGGGACAGTATTGACAGTCAAAGTTGCATCAGATGTGAGGGATGACATCAGATGTTTAAGTGGGACCGTATTGACAGTCAAAGTTGCATCAGATGTGTATATGGGACAGTATTGACAGTCAAAGTTGCATCAGATGTGAGATGATGACATCAGATGTTTAAGTGGGACCGTATTGACAGTCTAAGTTGCATCAGATGTGTAAGTGGGACAGTATTGACAGTCAAAGTTGCATCAAATGTGTAAGTGGGACAATATTGACAGTCAAAGTTGCATCAGATGTGTAAGTGGGACAATATTGACAGTAAAAGTTCCATCAGATGTGTAAGTGGGACAATATTGACAGTCAAAGTTGCATCAGATGTGTAAGTGGGACTGTATTGACAGTCAAAGTTGCATCAGATGTGTAAGTGGGACTGAATTGACAGTCAAAGTTGCATCAGATGTGTAAGTGGGACAGTATTGACAGTCAAAGTTGCATCAGATGTGTAAGTGGGACAGTATTGACAGTCAAAGTTGCATCAGATGTGTAAGTGGGACAGTATTGACAGTCAAAGTTGCATCAGATGTGTAAGTGGGACAGTATTGACAGTCAAAGTTGCATCAGATGTGTAAGTGGGACAGTATTGACAGTCAAAGTTGCATCAGATGTGTAAGTGGGACAGTATTGACAGTCAAAGTTGCATCAGATGTGTAAGTGGGACAGTATTGACAGTCAAAGTTGCATCAGATGTGTAAGTGGGACAGTCAGAGTTGCTAAAAATTGAACATTAATAGAAGATTCCATAAGAGCTGCTTGGGGTCATGTTTGACCCCACTTGTGGAAGAGTGGTAGTGATAAAAATAATCCTGCAATTTCTTAAAATCAATGAAAAAATAAATACAAATGCAAATGGCCTTTTGTCACAAATATATATTTTATAAGGGAATACATGGAATATGACATTAACAATCAGTGTGCATCTAAGGTTGAAACTGTTCCACAATGATTAGTAGAAAAACATTGGTCAAATCCTCGACAAAGACAGTTTTTGAAATACCGTACTGACTTTCCCTGGGAACGATAACGTCTTATATTCGGGGTCTAGACATGTTGACATGCAAACTGACAGGTGGCACTAAATGGTTTTCTTCCTGTCACTCACACAGAAAGAGCAACCCCAGTTATGATGCTATTTCTAAGACAACGGCTAAGAACAACAGTGCGATTAAAAAAAAAAACAAGCGTTGTCTTGTGTTCTTTGTTGTCATATTGGGATAATACACAGATGACGTTTGTTTATACTAATACAATTGTGTGAAATGATCCAATTGTCTCCTTTCTGTGGCAAAAGATGGCTTCATTTTCTCCTCACATTCACTTTCATTTTCACAAATGTGTTCGTGGAAAAACACGTCTTAATATTTCTCCTGTTAGGCTTGTGCTGTACTTAAATGAGCCTGTTTTAGCGCACTGATCATATCATCTCTGCTCTACGCGACACACAATAGTCACAACTCACCCTCCCCAGGGGCTTTTTTCTCTGGCTGAGACTGGACTGGGAAGCTCCGCGGGGAGAAGGCGGACCATCAGAGCAGTCAGTGAGAATACACTCTGTCAAGTCCAAATCATTTATGGGTACATGACACTGAAAGAGGCAGCGTGCTATTCCAATCAGTATTTTTGCTTGTCCGCAACTTCTGCAATCAGTAGCATGCGCTCTGACAAGAATGAGGCAGGTGCGTGGGCATGGATGTCCCACGCACAAACCTGGCAAAAAGTGATTTCTACAAATTAACGCCTGGAAAATCTGTCAATAAAACCCAACATAATAAAAGTCCAACCCTCACAGGAAACGGGTCCGACTTGGTGCCGGCAATGCGGACCAAGCTCTGACACCGATCACACAGGACTATCTTAGCACTCCCCACCGGAGTCTCCCGAGGGACACGGTCAAATGCCTTCTTCAAGTCCACAAAGCACATCTAGACTGGTTGGGCAAACTCCCATGCACTATACCCAAAATCCTGCCATGAGTATAGAGCTGGTCCACATTTCTACGACCGGGACGAAATCCACACTGCTCCTGGTTCGACTATCCGGTGAAGCCTCCTCTCCAGTACACCTGAGGGAATCTAATGACAATCAGTCTATTGTTAATATCCAAATTGCCCTGGCCTTGCTCCACCCCCCTTTGTTTGGTTATTTGGCATGCTTCATTGTTTTTACAACAGAATTACAGTCTGTCTTGAAGTTCCGTCTAAATGTCCACATCTGCAACCACAATCCTGCAGCCACCAAACTGGATCCCCTCAACGCCCTGACTGCGATAAATGATGTCCATTAAAGTTGTAAACAGAACCGGTGACAAAGGGCAGCCCTGGCGCAGTCCAACCCTCACTGGATACGGGTCCGACTTGCTGCCCGCAATGCGGACCAAGCTCTGACACCGATCATACAGGGAACGGACTGCCACCATCAGGCGGTCTGATACCCAGGACTATCTTAGCACTCCCCACCGGAGCCTCCCGAGGGACATGGTCGAATGCCTTCTTCAAGTCCACAAAGCACATGTAGACTGGTTGGGCAAGCTCCCATGGACTATGCCCACAATCCTACCCTGAGTATAGAGCTGGTCCACAGTTCCACGATCGGGATGAAAACCACACTGCTCCTCCAGACGCTGAGGTTCGACTATCCGGCAAAGCCTCCACTCCAGGACACCTGAGTGAACCTTACCGGGAAGATTATGACAATCAGTCTATTGTTTATCTCCGCAAAGCCTTGGCCTTGCTCTACCCCCCTCTGTTCAGTTATTTCACATTATTCATTGTTTTACAACAGAATTACAGTCTGTCTTGAAGTTTCATCTGAATTTCCACATCTGCCACCACAATCCTGCAGCCACCCAACTGGATCCCCTCAACACCCTGACTGCGGCAATGAATTATGTCCATAATAGTTGTAAACAGAACCGGTGACAAAGGGCAGCCCTGGTGGAGTTCAACCCTCACAGGAAATGGGTCCGACTTGCTGCCGGCAATGCGGACCAAGCTCTGACACGATCATACAGGGAACGGACCTGATACCCAGGACTCTCTTAGCACTCCCCACAGGAGCCTCCCGAGGGACATGGTCAAATTGTTTAATTGTTTATTTAGGATCCCCATTAGCCAACGCATCAGCGGCAGGCTAGTCTTCCTGGGGTCCTCATTAAAATATAAGTTACAATAACATACTCAAGATACAATCATAATACAATAACAATACACGCATTATCATAATGCAATACAACAGTAAAATATACAGTTAGAACCAAACAAAGGCAAAAACAATGAATGAAAACAGCATCTCAACGCAGATAAATCTTTAGAAGTCCACAAAGCACATGTAGACTGGTTGGGCAAACTCCCATGCACTATACCCACAATCCTACCCTGAGTACAGAGCTGGTCTAGAGTTCCACGACCGGGACGAAAACCACATTGCTCCTGGTTCGACTATTTGGCGAAGCGTCTTCCCCAGCACACCTAAATGAATCTTATGACAATCAGTCTACTGTTAATCTCCAAAAAGCCCTGGCCTTGCTCTACCCATCTTTGTTCAGTTCTTTGTCTTGCTTAATTGTTTTACAACAAAATCACAGTCTGTCTTGAAGTTTCGTCTAAATTTCCACATCTGCAACATCTCAGCAACAACAAAGATCATTTCACATATAATTGTAAGCATAATACCATACCTAGTAACTTATTAAGCATGCATATTGTCAATGCATAAGCAACATTGAAATACATTCTAAGCTAACATTTATCGAGTATTATTGTTCAATTAGGAATCCCAGAAAGCCTTTTCAATGGTAACATTCCTCAAGCAGATATTTGGTCTGCTCCCAAGTGGGTGACAGATTTAGCTACAATGGACTCAGTGTCACCTTCTCATGAGAGGCCTCAGAAATGAAACACAATGCACTTTTGACTCCGAGTATGCCAATTTAATTAGCGGCCTGGACGGAACAAAGGCAACCCTTCTGAGGAAAAGGGCGCTGAGGTCCCCTTGATAGAGATTCAGACAAATATGAAATCCCTGGTAATGCAGTGAACCTCCTTGGGTAATTCACCCAGAAAGGCCACACCTGTCACATCAGAGTGACAAAGGCGGTAACATCTCATCCTCCGCTGGACTGGATTTACCAGTGAATGTGTTTGAACGTGATACATCCGAAGAATTTCATCATGCACAAATGCTCGGAAGCCTTGAAGCCAGTGCCGATCCCTTCTCACACACACACACACATGCACACACACACTTCTAAGCATCTACCTGACGTAGGTTTGCACAATATAGACGGTGTAAATGATATTCATCTGGTCGACGATAGAGCTGTTACTGGTATCGTTTAGGGATGCAATGATTAATCTACTAAATCAATTAGATCTGACCAATCTAAGTCTATGAGCATGAACTGATGAAGCCTACTGGAGTATTGGCACTAGCCGCTACACTAGATCTGATCAATCTAAGTCTAAGACTAGATCTGAACAATCTAAGTTTAAAACTAGATCTGACCAATCTAAGTCTAAGACTAAATCTGACCAATCTAAATCTAAGACGAGATCTGAACAATCTAAGTCTAAAACTAGATCTGACCAATCTAAGTCTAAGACTAGATCTGACCAATCTAAGTCTAAAACTAGATCGGACCAATCTAAGTCTAAGACTAGATCTGACCAATCTAAGTCTAAAACTAGATCTGACCAATCTAAGTCTAAGACGAGAACTGACCAATGTAAGTCTAAGACTAGATGTGACCAATCAAAGTCTAAAACAAGATCTGGCCAATCTAAATCTAAGACTAGATCTGACCAGTCTAAATCTATGATCATTAACTGATGAATTCTACTCGCATGAGTAGACTTCATCCGTTGATGTAGTCTGTGCCGACCCCGTAGTCCAGAGGTGTCCAAACATTTTGCAGGGAGGGCCACATAGAGAAAATTTGAAGGATGCGAGGGCCACTTTTATACATTTTGTACATGAAAAATACTCAAACCAAAACAATGTAGGTGAACATATGCTAACATTTGAAAAACACTTCAACATCTTAGCTTTGTGTTATAGACAACAAATCAATACAATCATTCATGATTATTTTAATTGATTTTATTTGTATTTATGTTAACTGTGCTCTAAAGTAAGCTTGTATTTACTAATATTGCTATTGGACCGTCAACTGAAACACTTTTGAGGGCTTTAGTACACTCAAAAACTAATCATGTCTCACAAGAAATGTGTACACTTTTTCATCATGACAGGACACACGGAAATCATCAAGGACCTTATACAGTAAGACGCTCAGGTTGTCGGCCATTTTGGTTTTCAGGTCCCATTTTTGGTGGATTTGGTCCCGTTGAATTTTTCATAGTTTTTTGTTCTAATTTGGGACCTGTTTAGTTTGTCTCATCACACCTAGTGTGTGTGTGACAATCATTGGTACTTTAACTTTAACTTTAACTATAGAATGTGTCGCAGGCCAATAAAAATCGTGCTGCGGGCCGCAAATGGCCCCCCGGCCGCACTTTGGACACCCCTGCCGTAACCGATAAGCTTCTTCTTTTTCTCTATCTTCTTGTTATGGGACATTCATCCTCAATGTTGCCATTTCTAAAATAAAGTAGTGTAAAGTTCTTACTTATATCTGTCAGTAAACTCGCCATGAAAGAGCTAAAACATACCGGTGTAGTGAGTTTACATTATTCACCCAAGGAACTCTAGTTATTAGAGAGTTCCGGTCGGACGTTTTTTCACGGGACACTGTGGGGGGAGATGTGGCCAGCGCGCCTGCAGGAGCAAAGGTCACCGCCTCTGTCTATGGTGCTGAGGACGAGCACCATCGGATAGGGGCGGGGCATGGGCTGACGGCGAGACACAGCTGGCTGGTGATTAGATTTCACAGGTGGTACGTGTTAATCTAATCGTCTGTTGTCTTTAACAGTAAGCGGCCGGGAACAGGAGGTAAGAGAGGATACGGACGGGACTGAAAAGTCACGTTCTGCGGAAGAAAGACTTGGAATAAAATATATGTGCTTTAAAAACTTTGTTCAACTTGCACGCCTGGCTCCGGTGAAGTGTCTGTCAGTGGGACCGCTAGGAAGCGACTTCCACAGACGCATTTCCGGATGAGGAGATGCTGCTCCGTTATAGATTGAAGTAAAGTCTGAATGTCATTAAAACAGTTAGCTCCATCTTTTGACACTTCTTCCACTCCCGTCCTTGCACGCTACACCGCTACAACAAAGATGACGGGGAGAAGACGCTGTCGAAGGTGAGCCACGTAAATAAGACGGTGCATCCTTTAGCGACTGTCAGAAAGCGGCTTGAAGATGATCTGTAAAACATCATCTATGCAACATTTTGACCAAAGAACCACCATCACATGTTATGTAGACCACAAGGAAGTATTTTACATTTAAAAAATAATTATGATAATATGACTCTTTTAATGGGCCCTATAATCCGGTGCGCCTTATATATGAAAAAAGATTGATAATAGACCATTCATCTGCAGTGCGCTTTAAAATCCGGTGTGCCCCATGGTCCGGAAAATATGGCAATTACAATTTGTGTTCACATCCACAGGAACCACATGGGTTAGCCTACTCTATGAAAAACAGACCATTTATCTGCAGTGCGCCTTATAATCCGGTGTGCCCTATGGTCCGGAAAATACGGTAATTACAATTCCAGATCACCGTCTGGCTTTAAAAATTTTTTAAAAAGTATTCTTAACTATTGGGACAGTGTGGCGCCGTTGGGAGAGTAGCCGTGCCAGCAACCTGAGGATTCCTGGTTCAATCCCCACATTGAAGGTAGAAAAGCGCTATACAAGTATAACCCATTTACCATTTATTGGGAGATATTATATCTCTCTCTCTATATATATATATATATATATATATATATATATATATATATATATATTATATATATATATATATATATATATATATATATATATATATATATATATATATGTATAATGCATATGTTCCTTGACTGCACTTAAATGTAGAGTATATGTAGAATATATTTATATTATTTATATATTATATATTATATATATATTTATATATATTATGTAATATTATTTATAATTATTATTGTCTATTGTGAGCGAACTGTGGTGCTGAATTTCCCCCAGGGATCAATAAAGTACTTTCTATTCTATTCTATTCTATTCTATTCTATAAGGACCTTAGCCCTCCAAGTCCTTTTGTTGTTCCCTACAAAATGTTTGTTGTGTAAATGTTTTTCAGGAAAATGCTTATTTTTCCGTACGATTCCTTTTTTATTTTCCTTTTTGGAACGGGTTACCCACAAAAAAACCACGGTATGACAGATGTTTTAACCCACAAAAAGAAACACAGTGCACTTTTTTCTTTTTTTTTTCTTCTTTCTAGCTCACTCACTGTTTCACTTTACACGAGACCGAGTCGGCAGCCTAAAATATGCACCCGAGACAATCACGTCACTCGCACACACAGAGATGAAAAGGAAAACAAACTCCGGGGGTTTGTGGTATTCCAAAAAACACATACGTACATTACTGCGGTTTAATTATGCAAAGCATGAAAGCATCCACGGGGAATATCAGTCCCAGTTACAGATGAGTCAGGCGGCGTTCTTCAAATAGCGAATGAGTAAAGTCGTGTGTCATGCTGTGTCGCGAGACAAATATGACTGCACCGAATAAAGAACGAGCCGTAACCAGCATTTACTGCATTGACCCAAACATAAGATGATGAAGACCCATTTAAGGAGAAATCGAAGTATGCCTGTGAATATTCTCAACCATTTACGTTCCGACTTTTATCCGAGCAGGCTTCATCAGTTCATGCTCACAGACTTTGGTCGGACAGGTTTAGTTTGAGAGCCTGGTGCAGGATCCAAAGTTCGTTATCCTCTAGAGGAGGGGACATGCCCAGACAACAATGCTTTCACTCAATCGTGGTGCAAAACGACAGCTACTAACTGTTTCTGTGCTGTTTAGGGTTGTACGGTATACCAGTATTAGTATAGTACCAGTGACGTGCGATGAGGTTCATGGCTGGTGAGGCACTGACTTCATCACAGTCAGATTTACAAACATATGAACCCTAAATAGTATCTTATTCACCATTTGATTGACAGCAGTTAACGGGTTATGTTTAAAAGCTCATACCAGCATTCTTCCCTGCTTGGCACTCAGCATCGAGGGTTGGAATTGGGGGTTAAATCACCAAAAATTATTCTCGGGCGCGGCGCCGCTGCTGCCCACTGCTCCCCTCACCTCCCAGGGGGTGAACAAGGGGATGGGTCAAATGCAGAGGACACATTCCATTACACCTAGTGTGTGTGTGACAATCATTGGTACTTTAACTTAACTTTAACTTTACACATACAAACTGTAGCACACAAAAAAGCACATTTAAGAAAAAAAACGTTATTATGGTCTTACCTTTACTTAAAAATGAAGTCCATGTGCCGCTGTTGTGCTGGATTAATGCACCCCCGCCGTAGAATGCACCCCCTGACGGGAGTGTTCTATCAACTAAAGCCCACACTTAAACTTCCCACATGCAAGATTGAATCTTTTTAAAAAAGTTATTTAATAAGAAGCCAAAAAGTGCAAAAACAATAATGTCCGTGTTGGAGGAGTTGTGAATGAATGAAATATGAAATCCGTATTGCAGTCTGCAGGTGTACCTAATGTTGTGGCCCTGCAGTCATTCACAACTCCTCCAACACGAACATTATTGTTTTTGCACTTTTTGGCGTCTTATTAAATAACTTTTTTAAATAGATTCAATCTTGCACGTGGAAAGTTTAAGTGTGGGCTTTAGTTGATATAACACTCCCATCAGGGGGTGCATTCTACGGCGGGGGTGCATTCTCTACCACCAGGAGGCGGGATTACTGCGAGCCTCAGCCAGTGCGTCTTTTGCAGGCGTTTTATGAATGCTCAGCACAAGAAATATGTTACACACATACAGTTGTTGACAAAATACACTGTACATTATATACCTCAGCTAACTAAACTATGGAAATGTATAATATAATTCATATAGCAATACGGTCTCACTGCACAGCAGGCCAGCAGTTAGCCGAGTCATTGTGCACAATCCATGGTGAGGCACAACTGAGTGACGTGCCTCAACTGGCTGCTGATCACCGCAAGTCTCTTCTCAGTATTTGAATGGCAAATGTGAAAATTCAGCGATTTTGAATAAAAATAATCTAAAACTGGTGAAGTTAAATGGAAAATAACTTTATAGTATAATCACTGGATACATATAACAATTTTTTTTATTTTTTTATTTTTACATTTTTTTTCTTTCCATGATGGCACATGAGGCCCCGCCTCACCTGCCTCTCCTGATTGCACGTCACTGTATAGTACAGATTGGCTGCCTCCTGAGGAAGTGAAAATGATAAAACCTGGAAAAATATTAGGAACCATTAGTTGGAATAAAGGATAAAATTCGAGTAAAACATATGAAGATAACAATAAAGGAATAAAACTAAATAAAAAATAATGAATGGGATAAAAAGTAAAGTACGAATGACTTCAATAAAATGAACGAGGGTTGTTCGGTATACCGGTATTAGTATAGTACCGCGATACTATTGAATCATATTGGGTACTATACCGCCTCTAAAAAGAACCGGTCCCCCACCCACCCCGTCGTCGTCACGTTGTGACATTGTTGGTTTTACGAGCAGAGGAGCATGTTCAGCAGTGCGCAATCACGGAGTACTTACCAGTGTGTATACAGAAAAGGTAGAACGGACGCATTTTGGCTTAAAAACTAAAGATAAAGGTGAAGTTATAACACTGAAACGTCCTCAGGAAGAGGTTCTTTAAGACATGGCTAGCTAGCTAGCGGCTAAAGTCCTTCTGCAGTCGGCAGTGTTTTAGCTACTTCTGAATCACTAATCCTCGCCTCCATGGCTACAAATAAAGTACGTTTCTTACAAGTATGATCCCTGCAGGACGAGGAATAGCTAAACATGCTTCACTACACACCGTAGGAGAATACAAATGGTAAATGGTAAATGGGTTGTTCTTGTATAGCGTGTTTCTACCTTCAAGGTACTCAAAGCGCTTTGACAATATTTCCACATTCACCCATTCACACACTGATGGCGGGAGCTGCCATGCAAGGCCCTAACCACCACTCATCAGGAGCAAGGGTGAAGTGTCTTGCTCAAGGACACAACAGACGTGACAAGGTTGGTAGAAGGTGGGGATTGAATGGGTGGATCTACACCTGACATCCACTGTAATGATACCAAGTACAGGAGCGTATCTAGTCGATACTATGATTATAGTAGATGTGTAATAATGCAGTAAGTATCAGTATATGTGTAATACTGCAGTAAGAATATGTAGATGTGTAATACTGTAGTATGTGTCAGTAGATGTGTAATACTGCAGTATGTGTCAGTAGATGTATACTACTGCAGTATGTGTCAGTAGATGTGTAATACTGCAGTAAGAATATGTAGATGTGTAATACTGTAGTATGTGTCAGTAGATGTGTACTACTGCAGTATGTGTCAGTAGATGTGTAATACTGCAGTATGTGTAAGTAGATGTGTAATACTGCAGTATGTGTCAGTAGATGTATACTACTGCAGTATGTGTAAGTAGATGTGTAATACTGCGGTATGTGTCAGTAGATGTGTACTACTGCAGTATGTGTCAGTAGATGTGTACTACTGCAGTACGTGTCAGTAGATGTGTACTACTGCAGTATGTGTAAGTAGATGTGTAATACTGCGGTATGTGTCAGTAGATGTGTAATACTGCAGTATGTGTAAGTAGAAGTGTAATACTGCAGTATGTGTCAGTAGATGTGTAATACTGCAGTATGTGTAAGTAGATGTGTAATACTGCAGTATGTGTAAGTAGATGTGTAATACTGCAGTATGTGTCAGTAGATGTGTAATACTGCAGTATGTGTCAGTAGATGTGTAATACTGCAGTATGTGTCAGTAGATGTATACTACTGCAGTATGTGTAAGTAGATGTGTAATACTGCAGTATGTGTCAGTAGATGTGTAATACTGCAGTATGTGTAAGTAGATGTGTACTACTGCAGTATGTGTCAGTATATGTGTAATACTGCAGTATGTGTAAGTAGAAGTGTAATACTGCAGTATGTGTCAGTAGATGTGTAATACTGCAGTATGTGTCAGTAGATGTGTAATACTGCAGTATGTGTCAGTAGATGTATACTACTGCAGTGTGTGTTAGTAGAGGTGTAATAATGCAGTATGTGTAAGTAGATGTGTAATAATGCAGTATGTGTAAGTAGATGTGTAATACTGCAGTATGTGTAAGTAGAAGTGTAATACTGCAGTATGTGTCAGTAGATGTGTAATACTGCAGTATGTGTAAGTAGAAGTGTAATACTGCGGTATGTGTCAGTAGATGTGTAATACTGCAGTATGTGTCAGTAGATGTGTAATACTGCAGTATGTGTCAGTAGATGTGTACTACTGCAGTATGTGTCAGTAGATGTGTAATACTGCAGTATGTGTAAGTAGATGTGTAATACTGCAGTATGTGTCAGTAGATGTGTAATACTGCAGTATGTGTCAGTAGATGTGTAATACTGCAGTATGTGTAAGTAGATGTGTAATACTGCAGTATGTGTAAGTAGATGTGTAATACTGCGGTATGTGTCAGTAGATGTGTAATACTGCAGTATGTGTCAGTAGATGTGTAATACTGCAGTATGTGTCAGTAGATGTGTAATACTGCAGTATGTGTAAGTAGAAGTGTAATACTGCAGTATGTGTCAGTAGATGTGTAATACTGCAGTATGTGTAAGTAGATGTGCAATACTGCAGTATGTGTAAGTAGATGTGTAATACTGCAGTATGTGTCAGTAGATGTGTAATACTGCAGTATGTGTAAGTAGAAGTGTAATACTGCGGTATGTGTCAGTAAATGTGTAATAATGCAGTATGTGTAAGTAGATGTGTAATACTGCAGTATGTGTAAGTAGATGTGTAATACTGCAGTATGTGTAAGTAGATGTGTAATACTGCAGTATGTGTCAGTAGATGTGTAATACTGCAGTATGTGTCAGTAGATGTGTAATACTGCAGTATGTGTAAGTAGATGTGTACTACTGCAGTATGTGTCAGTAGATGTGTAATACTGCAGTATGTGTAAGTAGAAGTGTAATACTGCAGTATGTGTCAGTAGATGTGTAATACTGCAGTATGTGTCAGTAGATGTGTAATACTGCAGTATGTGTCAGTAGATGTGTACTACTGCAGTATGTGTCAGTAGATGTGTAATACTGCAGTATGTGTAAGTAGATGTGTAATACTGCAGTATGTGTAAGTAGATGTGTAATACTGCGGTATGTGTAAGTAGATGTGTAATACTGCAGTATGTGTCAGTAGATGTGTAATACTGCAGTATGTGTCAGTAGATGTGTAATACTGCAGTATGTGTCAGTAGATGTGTAATACTGCAGTATGTGTAAGTAGATGTGTAATACTGCGGTATGTGTCAGTAGATGTGTAATACTGCAGTATGTGTCAGTAGATGTGTAATACTGCAGTATGTGTCAGTAGATGTGTAATACTGCAGTATGTGTTAGTAGATGTGAAATATTGCAATGTAATATGTGTAATACTGCAGTTTTGTCTACTCTGTTTTACTTGGTATGGCATCAGGAAGAAAAGTTGAAGACTTGTTAATTGTTCCCAAAGACAGGATCTTATTATCTGGGATAAAGTCCAGTTCCACCTTTAGTGCCTTGCAGATACTACTTGGAAAAGTGGAAATGCATTAAAACATTTTTTCCGGCATAGATTTCCATAATTGTATGTAATTAGCATAATTGTTATGGGATGTGTTCAGCACAGCCATAATTCCTCCATCATCTAAATCACTTTTTCAGCAAGTACCACCTCAGAAAAACACTTGGCTCCCCACCCACCACCATTATGACCAACAGTAGCGTAGTAGGCCTAAGTGTTCTTTATAAACAAGTCAACTAATGGTTACCCACAAGCACTGCAAATATTTTAAAACTGATTAACTTAATTTGTATCTCCTTTTGTTTTCTTGTCATACGATATTTTGTATGGTATTTCCTGTTTTTAATATTTTTTTTAATGTTATTTTTATTGTAACAGACTGGGGTATTCGATGTTTAACAGATGCTGTGGTTTCCCAAGGCCTTGAATGCATCATTGTTACGTGCAGCTTTCTCTGCCAATATCCGTCTTATATTAATATCCGTATTATATAATATTCGGTCCCCGCGCGTGTTGAGTGATAGAAATTACAGAGTATTTTTTTGGTGCGTGTCGGGAGTCAACACACACGCAGAGCACTTACAAGCGGAAACAGTGTGGAGAAAAAAAGCGGGAGAACGGACATACACTATATTGCCAAAAGTATTTGGCCACCCATCCAAATGATCAGAATCAAATGACAGAGTCTGGTGTGGATGAACTTGACTGGCCTGCACAGAGTCCTGACCTGAACCCGATAGAACACCTTTGGGATGAATTAGAACAGAGACTGAGAGCCAGGCCTTCTCCACCAACATCAGTGTGTGACCTCACCAACGTTTCTTACGAGTACCATCCCCGCAGGACGAGGAGTAGCTAAACATTAGTGCTTTGAATCTTAGGGCGGCGCACGTTTCGATTCGATTCTTAGGGTTAACGATTCGATTCAGAATAGATTCTCGATTCAAAATCAATACTTTTTTAAATAACTTTGGATGCCAGTTCCATGATTAACTACATCCCTACATAAAATAGATAAACAGTTCTGATACATTTCTACAATACTTAAAATAGAACTGGTTTTGGTTAATCAAATGTGACCTAAACATTTAATAAAGTGGCTGGACAGGACAGGACAGGTTTAAAAAATAAAATAAAAATATATATATATACAAATATATATATATTAAAAAAAAAAAAAAAAAATAAATAATATATATATATATATATATATATATATATATATATATATATATATATATATATATATATATATATATATATATATATATATATATGTTTTTTTATTTAAAAAAAAAAAAAAAACAGAATATATATATATATATATATATATATATATATATATATATATATATATACATATTTATTTTTATTTTTTAATTTTTTAAATAAAATTAAAAAAAAAAAAAAAAAAAAATATATATATATATATATAATTTTATTTTGTTTTTAATTTTTTTTTTTTTTTTAAATCATTTGAGGTTCAATAAATCTATCCAAAAATCTATTTTTTTTTGCACCCTTACGAAACAAGCTTCACAACACACCTTTGCAAACATTTCATTTAGAGTATGACCAATTTATGACCCAGGTATCGGATAGTAACCCAAATGTGTGGTATCAGCCAAAACTAATGTAAAATATCAAACAACAGAAGAATAAGTGATTATTACATTTGAATAGAGAAGTGTAGATATAACATTTTGAAACAGGAAGTGAGGAGATATTAACAGTAAATAAACAAATAAATTAATAATCATCATTTTGACTAAATAATACAATATGTTACTGCAAATGTCAGTAGACAAATTAAGAGGTCATGGGGTCTGGTTCAAATATAGAGATGAGGGTCTTTAATTTGACCTGCTGCTGTACTCTGTCTCAAAGTGTTAACATGTGCTCAATGTTTCCTTACCATTATTGCTATGTTGTCTATTACCATTATTGCTATGATGTCTATTACCATTGTTGGTATATTCATTATTCCTACATTGTTGATACAAATGATTGTTACAGTGTAATAATTATTGTTACCTGTGGTAATGCCACTATGATACAACATCTGTATTATAATCCTTGAACAAAGTGAGAGTGAAACTCATGTGAATAATCACTGAATGGAGAACTGGGGGTGGGATTAAATAAGTTATCTTCTTCCCACTCCCTTTCAGGCAAAACTGGACAATAATGCACTCTATTAATTTATATTATTATGTTTTGTCAACTTGTACGTCTTTGTCATTGCCTGAAATAAATAAATAAATGAAAAAAAAAAGAAGAGCATTTAAAATCCGTTATTTGGGTCTAAAAGACAATTGCTAAAAAATAATGCCAAAATTGTTGTTTGATTGCATTAAAAAAATTTTAATGTATGGTAAGATAATTACTTTTTTTTTGTAGTATCGAAATACATTTTGGTACCGGTACTAAAATATTGGTTTCGGGGCAACCTTAGTTCCAGCACATTTTAAAATACACAGAGTTAGGTAGAGTAGCCAAAAATTGTACTCAAGTAAGAGGACCGTTACTTTAGAATAATACAACTAAGGTAAAAATTAAAACATATAGTCATCAAAATAATGACTTATTAAAGTAAGTATTCCGGGGGAAAAAAATACTTTAGTATTGAGTAACTTCTGAGTATCTTCTGATTTATTTAATAGCTATTTGTTAATGGTTCTTGGACCACAATTATAGTTGGTGTGAGCGTGTGTGTGTAAAACGTAAATGTGAAAATATCTATTGGCACAGATGACAGCGCATGATATAAATGTTCTTTTTTCGCGCTGCCCTGACTGACGTCACGGCACTTTTTATAGTTTTAATGCACTAAATGAGTCTGATTTGTCAAATAATTCACTTTCTTCTATTTCCACAGCTAAATGTTAAAGTTAAGTTAAGTTAGTTAAAGTTAAAGTTAAATGGGAAAATGGGAAGTTCTAGTTTCCATGCTCTTATCTCTAATGTGACTGATGGCCATATGCAGTGTTCCTCTCGTACACACACTCACTCTGGACATTCAAGCCACCATGTTTCACAGTTTGTAAAATTTCCTGATTACCCGGAATTACCAGGAATTACCCCCATTGAAAATAAACGGGTAGTATACAAACCTCTTCATATCTCACATTTTTCAACCGATTTGAATCGTTCCACCATTCACACACTCCACTCATTTTTGACAATCAAATTTTCCCAATTAAAAAATTCCAGGAATTCCAGTTTTTCCAAAGCCTTATGTTCAACTCTTGTCCCAAAGTTTTCAAAGTTCAAATTCGTCAACCGATTCCAACCATTCCACCTTCAAAACATTCCTCTTAGTTGGAACAACACATATTCCTTTTCTTTCGTACAAATACCCGGTTTTCTCCAAATTCCAGGAATTCAGAAATACCCATTCTCAATTCAAACTGTTACTACGTCAACATGTTTCAACCGATTCCTAAATATCCAATACCAACCCACTCGTATCATCGAGGAGAACTGCGGTATCATCTATATTTTCAAAAATTCCCGGTTTCCCGAAATTCCCAAATTTCCGGGAAATTCCCATTTAAATGACTGAATTAATTCAAAAGTCGACAATACTCAAAATGTTGCGCCATGTTTTCACGATTCTGAGCTTTCAACCATCCACACACTATTCTTCCGATACAGCACTAAATACCCGTTTTTCCCGTATTTTTGTCCCAAAACCATCCACACACTCCACTCACCATGGACATTCAAGCCAGCATGTTTCCCGGTTTGGAAAATTTCCTGATTACCTGGAATTACCAGGAATTTACCCCAATTGAAAATGAATGGGTAAACTACAAACCTCTCCATATCTCACATTTATCAAACCTATTGGAATCTTTTCACCATTCACACACTCCACTCATTTTTGACAATCACATTTTCCCAATTAAAACAATTCCAGGAATTCCCAGAATTCCAGGTTTTCCAAAGCCCTATTTTCAACTCTTGTCCTAAAGTTTTGAAAGTCCACATTTTTCAACTGATTCCAACCATTCCACCTTCAAAACATTCCTTTTAGTTGGGACAACAAATGATCCTTTTTTTTCCTAGAAATTTCCGGTTTTCCCAAAATTCCAGGAATTCAGAAATACCCATTCTCAATTCAAACTGTTACTACGTAAACATTTTTCAACCGATTCCAAAATTTTCAACACATACCCATTCAGATCATCAAGGACAATTGGGGTATGATCTATATTTTCTAAAATTCCTGGTTTCCCGAAATTCCCAGGAAATTCCTATTCAAATGAATGAAATTTCAACCATCAAACCATTTCCCAAATTAAAACAAGTCCAGGAATTCCCAGAATTCCCAGAATTCCAGGTTTGCCAAAGCCTTATTTTCAACTTTTGAAAGTCAACATTTTTCAACCGATTCCAACCATTCCACCTTCAAAACATTCCTTTTAGTTGGGAAAACAAATGTTCCTTTTTTTTTTTCCGTACAAATTCCCGGTTTTCCCTAAATTCCAGGAATTCAGAAATACCCATTCTCAATTCAAAATGTTACTACGTCAACATTTTTCAACCGATTCCAAAATTTCCAACACCAACCCATTCAGATCATCAAGGACAATCGGGGTATGATCTATATTTTCAAAAATTCCTGGTTTCCTGAAATCCCCAGGAAATTCCCATTCAAATGAATTAACTTTCAACCATCGAACCATTTTCCAAATTCAAAAAATTCTAGGAGTTCACAGAATTCCAGGTTTTCCAAAGCCTTATTTTCAACTCTTGTCCTAAAGTTTTGAAAGTCCACATTTTTCAACCGATTCCAACCATTCCACCTTCAAAACATTCCTCTTAGTTGGGACAACAAATGTTCCTTTTTTTTTCCGTACAAATTCCCAGTTTTCCCAAAATTCCAGGAATTCAGAAATACCCACTCAATTCAAACTGTTACTACGTCAACATTTTTCAACCGATTCCAAAATATCGAAAACCAACCCATTCAGATCATCAAGGACAATTGAGGTATCATCTATATTTTCAAAAATTCCCGGTTTCCTGAAATTGCCAAATTTCCAGGAAATTCCCAAGTCGACAATTCTCAACATTCTCAAAATGTTGCGCCATGTTTACCCCATTCAAACCGTTCCACCGTGCACACACTCCATTCATCTTGGACAATTTCCAAATTCCAAAAAATCCAGGAATTCCTATAATTCTAGATTTCCAAAGCCTTATTTTCAACCCTTGTCCCAAAGTCCACATTTTTCTTATCATCAAGGACAACTGCGAAATCATCTATATTTGCAAAAATTATTGGTTTCCCGAAATTCCCAGGAAATTCCCATTCAAATGAATGAACTTTCAACCATCAAACTATTTTCCAAATTCAAAAAATTCCACAAATTCCCAGAATTCCAGGTTTTCCAAAGCCTTATTTTCAACTCTTGTCCTAAAGTTTTGAAAGTCCGCATTTTTCAACCGGTTCCAACCATTCCACCTTCAAAACATTCCTCCAAGTTGGGAAAACAAATTTTCCATTTTTTTTAATCGTACAAATTCCCAGTTTTTCCAAAATTCCAGGAATTCAGAAATACCCATTTTCAATTCAAACTGTTACTACGTCAACATTTTTCAACCGATTCCAAAATATCCAACACCAACCCATTCAGATCATCAAGGACAATTGGGGTATCATCTATATTTTCAAAAATTCCCGGTTTTCTGAAATCCCCACATTTCCAGGAAATTCCCATTCAAATGAATGAACTTCAAAAGTCGACAATGCTCAAAAACCTCAAAATGTTGCGCCACGTTTACCCGATTCGAACCGTTCCACTATCCACACACTCCACTCATTTTGGACAATCAAAATAACATTTTCTAAATTCAAAAAATTCCTGGAATTCCTAGAATTCCAAAGCCTTTTTTTCAACTCTTGTCCCAAAGTCCACATTTGTCTTATCATCGAGGACAACTGCGGTATCATCTATATTTGCAAAAATTCTTGGTTTCCCGAAATTTCCAAATTTCCAGGAAATTCCCATTACCATTCAAATGATTAAACTAATTTGTCCTTGCAAGTCTAAATCAATAGATTATTAATAATTATGACATTAGGACATATAACGGAGTACATTTAGCTCGTTACTACCGACCTCTGCTTATAGTTGCTAGTTTGAACGCACCTCTAAAACGCAGATAGGTGACCGGCTTTTATGCCGTGTCATCAGTCCCCATGGAGGGGAAGGTGGTCCAACCTGGCACACACCTCTCCTCCACCTGAAACGGACCAAGTGGTCATGAATATACGAGGACGCGACAACGGCGAACAGGGTCCCCCCCCCCATAAATGCAGGACCATAGCATGTGCAGACCCTCAATGGCCGTCGTCATCCCTCACGGTCTTTTGGCATCTCATAAGTCAACGCCCGAAGGCCTGGACGATGGATGAGGGCGAGGATTGAAAGCGAGAAGGAGGCAGGTAACGGCACAAAGCGAGAGAGAGAGAGAGAGAGAGAGAGAGAGAAGGGAAAGAGGGAGTGGTGGAGCATGATAACCCAATTTGTTAGCGGTGAATAAATAGCGTTCTCTAAGGTAAATCACTGCGGGGGGAAAAGCAAATGAAATAAGGACGGGAGGCGAGGTGGGGAGATGGCACGGATAAACAACCTGGACTGCTGCAAATAAAACAAGCGTGCTTGTCGTTCGAGAGGCTATATTTCAATATAAAGCATGTGTAAAAGCAGCAGAGAGGAATTATAATGGCTAGAGAGTGAACTAAGAAGTCATACATCACTTTGCTCAAACGGGCCTATTTATGTATTTGTTTACAATATAAGACCAGACAAATGGGTTATACTTGTATAGCGCTTTTCTACCTTCAAGGGACTCAAAGCGCTTTGACACTATTTCCACATTCACCCATTCACACACACATTCACACACTGAGGGCGGGAGCTGCTATGCAAGGCGCTAACCACCACCCATCAGGAGCAAGGGTGGCAAGGGTGAAGTGTCTTGCTCAAGGACACAACGGACATGACGAGGTTGGTAGAACACTGCGAAAACTGAAATTTAAGTAAGATTAAATATCTCAAAAAAGGGTGATATTTGCGTATTTTCTGTCTGATAAGATAATTCTTCTCACTAAGCAGATTGTATGTTAGAGTCTTTTATACTTGTTTTAAGTGTTTTGCTCCTAAATGATCTCAGTAAGATATTACAGCTTGTTGCTGAGATTTGTTTACCTATATTGAGTAAAACATGCTTGAAACTAGAATTGTTGTCCAAATGTCCAAAACACACCCAGCAATGGTGCACAGGAAGGCGGGGAAGGAGAGGGGGAAAATGGTCAAAAGTCCCAATTTTGTCCGAAAATACCTCCCCGGGTTCCAGTCTCACGAGTTCCGCAGGCCGCACAAGTCCCGGGATGCAAAAAATGTCCAAAACGCACCCAGCAAAGTCCCGCGGGAAGCGGGGGAGAAAAGTGAGAAAAGTCGTCAAAAGTCCCCAAAAATGTTCAAAATACCTACCCAGGTTCGAGTCCCACAAGTCCCGCCGCCGGCCGCACAAATCCCGGGATGCCCAAAATGTCCAAAACGCACCCATCAAAGTCCCACGGGAAGCGGGGGAGAAAGGTGAGAAAAGTCGGCAAAAGTCCCCCAAAATTTTCAAAATACCTACCCAGGTTCGAGTCCCACAAGTCCCGCCCCCGGATGCGCAAGTCCCGGGATGCCCAAAATGTCCAAAACGCACCCAGCAAAGTCCCACGGGAAGTGGGGGAGAAAAGTGAGAAAAGTCGGCAAAAGTCCCCAAAAATGTTCAAAATACCTACCCAGGTTCGAGTCCCACATGGAGTGCCACAAGTCTTAAAACTTGTGGCACTCGAACCCGGGTGTGATTTTTAAACATTTTACCGACTTTTCTCACTTTTCTCCCCGCCTTCCTGTGGGACTTTGCTTGGCATGTTTTGGACATTTTGGGCATCCCGGCCGGCGACGGGACTTGCACGGCCGGCGGAGGACTTGTGGGACTCGAACCTGGGTAGGTGTTTTGAACGATTTTGGGACTTTTGCCGACTTTTCCCACTTTTATCCCCCCTCCCCGTGGTACTCGACTGGGTGTGTTATGGACATTTTGGGCATAAGATTTTATGTTAGAGTGTTTTACTTGTTTTAAGGGTTTTGGTCCTAAATGATCTCAGTAAGATATTACAGCTTGTTGCTGAGATTTGATGACCTATATTGAGTAAAACATGCTTGAAACTATTTATGTCCAGATGTCCAAAACACACCCAGCAATGGTGCACAGGAAGGCGGGGAAGAAGAGGGGAAAAGGTGGCCAAATGGGCCAAAAGTCCCAATTTTGTCCAAAATACCTCCCCGGGTTCCAGTTCCACGAGTTCCGCCGGCCGCGCAAGTCCCAGGATGCCCAAAATGTCCATAACACACCCAGCCGAGTCCCACGGGGAGGGGGGATACAATTTGGAAAAGTCGGCAAAAGTCCCAAAAATGTTCGAAATACCTACCCAGGTTCGAGTCCCACATGGAGTGCCACAAGACTTAAAGGCCTACTGAAAGCCACTACTAGCGACCACGCAGTGTGATAGTTTATATATCAATGATGAAATCTTAACATTGCAACACATGCCAATACGGCCGGGTTAACTTATAAAGTGCAATTTTAAATTTCCCGCGAAACTTCTGGTTGAAAACGTCTATGTATGATGACGTATGCGCGTGACGTCAATAGTTAAACGGAAGTATTCGGACACATTGTATCCAATACAAAAAGCTCTGTTTTCATCGCAAAATTCCACAGTATTCTGGACATCTGTGTTGGTGAATCTTTTGCAATTTGTTTAATGAACAATGAAGACAGCAAAGAAGAAAGCTATAGGTGGGAAGCGGTGTATTAGTGGCCGGCTGCAGCAACACAAACACCTAGCCGGTGTTTCATTGTTTACATTCCCGAAATATGACAGTCAAGCTTTACCATTGGCCTGTGGAGAACTGGGACAACAGAGACTCTTACCAGGATGACTTTGAGTTGGATACGCGCTACCGTGAGTATGCAGCTGCGGCTTCCAAACATTTGATCGCTTGCCCATACGTGCGTGCCGCTATGTGCATGTCACGTATGTAACTTTGGGGAAATATATGTGCTATATGAACTTTGCGGAGGTGAACGGTACTTTGGGCTGTGGGATTGAGTGTGTTGTGCGGGTGTTTGATTTGTATTGGCGGGTTATACGGACGGGAGGGGGGAGGTGTTTGTTATGTGGCATATTAAATATAAGCCTGGTTGTGTTGTGGCTAATAGAGTATATATATGTCTTGTGTTTATTTACTGTTTTAGTCATTCCCAGCTGAATATCAGGTCCCACCCGCCTCTCACAGCATCTTCCCTATCTGAATCGCTTCCACTGCCCTCTAATCCTTCACTCTCACTTTCCTCATCCACAAATCTTTCATCCTCGCTCAAATGAATGGGGTAATCGTCGCTTTCTCGGTCTGAATCGCTCTCGCTGCTGGTGGCCATGATTGTAAACAATGTGCAGATGTGAGGAGCTCCACAACCTGTGACGTCACGCTACTTCCGGTACAGGCAAGGCTTTTTTTACCAAAAGTTGCGAACATTATCGTCGATGTTCTCTACTAAATCCTTTCAGCAAAAATATGGCAATATCGCGAAATGATCAAGTATGACACATAGAATAGACCTGCTATCCCCGTTTAAATAAGAAAATCTCATTTCAGTAGGCCTTTAAGACTTGTGGCACTCGAACTCGGGTGTGATTTTTAAACATTTTACCGACTTTTCTCACTTTTCTCCCCGTCTTCCTGTGGGACTTTGCTAAGCACGTTTTGGACATTTTGGGCATCCCGGCCGGTGGCGGGACTTGTGGGACTCGAACCTGGGTAGGTATTTTGAACATTTTTGGGACTTTTGCAGACTTTTCCAACTTATATCCCCCTCCCCGTGGGACTCGGCTGGGTGTGTTATGGACATTTTGGGCATCCCGGCCAGTGGCGGGACTTGTGGGACTCGGACCTGGGTAGGTATTTTGAACATTTTTGGGACTTTTGCCGACTTTTCCAACTTATATCCCCCTCCCCGTGGGACTCGGCTGGGTGTGTTATGGACATTTTGGGCATCCCGGGACTTGCGCGGCCATACATAAGATTTTATGTTGAGAGTGTTTTACTTGTTTTAAGGGTTTTGGTCCTAAGTGATCTCAGTAAGATATTACAGCTTGTTGCTGAGATTTGATTACCTAAATTGAGTAAAACATGCTTGGAACTAGAATATCAACTAATGCAAAGCTGTGTCATCCACACTCACAAGTATAAAACTACTTTTTTAAAGTAATCATTTCTTATTTCAATCATGAAAAAAAAAATCATGATTTTGACACAATTGTGTCTCATAATTAAAACGGATGACAGCCAAATTGACTTTGCTGTTTTATTTTCAATGAAACAATATAAAACACGTACTCATATAGTAGTACAGTTGGCACAGTACAGTAAACTGACAGTTTTTTTTTTTTTTTTTAATGTCCTGCCCAGCTTCTCGGGCAAATCATATAGTTGATGTAGATGCCCATATCGGCTGTTCAGATTTACTTTACAAAAGAGAAGTGTAGGATACTTCTCTTGTTGCCTTACTTGTATTTAGACTTTATTAAATGTATTTATATTATCATTTGGTGCAGCCGGGCCGGAGCAGGAGGGGATAGAAAGAGAGAAAAAGGAAGACAGAGGGGGGAATTGTGGGGACAAGAGTAAACTGACAGTTAATATTTAAACATTTAAAACATTTGACATTTCAAACAATTTTGAACAGAAATAATTCATGCACATTCAGATAAATTCCTCAAAATTACAATTAAAAAATGTTTGGCGGGGGGCCGGGCTGTATATATGCACACTAATTGACTGAAAGAGCACGCACTTGGAGCGATGATGTCATGTTATCCATGGAAAAAGGCATTTTTAGACCATATGATTTGCCTGAGCGGCAAGGACAGGGGTCGGCAACCTTTACCACTCAAAGAGCCATTTTGGCAAGTTTCACAAATTAAAGAAAATGATGGGAGCCACAAAAAAAAAAAAAAAAATTTAAAATGAAAAACACTGCATATAAAGCTTTAATTGCTTTGTGCTATGTTAACCAGGGGTCTCAGACACACGCACCGGCACGCACTTTAATATGGAAAATTGATGTCAGTGCGGCCCGCGAGATTTGAATCAATGGCGCTTGATAGCATCATACTTGCCACCCCTCTCATTATTTCCGGGAGGCTCCCGAATATCAGGGAGTGATGGCACTGCTTATGGTGCCCTCTACAGCCTGCCCAAACAGTGTACCTGCTCGGCCACATGTAGAATGTAGCTTCAGCTTGCTCACGTAAGTGACAGCAAGGCTACTAGGTCAGCAGCCACACAGCTTACACTGACGGTAGCCGTACCGTATAAAACAACTTTAACACGGTTACGTTACAAATATGCGCCACACTTTGAACCCACACCAAAAAAGAATGACAAACACATTTCTGGAGAACATCTGCACTGTAACACAACATAAACACAACACAATAAATACCCAGAATCCCATGCAGCACTAACTCTTCCGCTCAACCGACGCACGGAGGGGGGGTTGATGTGTGGGGGGGTTTTGTGGTAGCGGGGGTGTATAATCTAGACCGGAAGAGTTAGGGCTGCATGGGATTCTGGGTATTGGTTGTGTTGTGTTTATGTTGTGTTACAGTGGGATGTCCTCCAGAAATGTGTTTTTCATTCTTTTTTGGTGTGGGTTCACAGTGTGGCGCATATTTGTAACGTAACAGTGTTAAAGTTGTTTTATACGGTACGGCTACCGTCAGTGTAAGCTGTGTGGCTGATGACTAAGTATGCTTTGCTGTCTCCTACGTGTGCAAGTAAAAGCTACATACAACATGTGGCCGGGCTGGCACGCTGTTTGTAAATGCTATAGAGGACAATTACTGCAGTGCAATTAGGGCACGCCCTTAATTTAGTAATTAGAGTGAAAATAGAATTATATTTGCCCTGGGAGTTATCTAGGAGAGGCACTGAGATCCATAAGTCTCCTGGTAAAATCAGGGGGGTCGGCAAGTATGCAGCTGAGCCGCATCAGAGTGGTCAAAGAGCCGCATGCGGCTCCAGAGCCACGGGTTGCCGACCCCTGGGCTAGGAGACCCCGAGAGTAACAAGCGGTTGCCTTGTTGCCTTTCCATTAAGAACAATAAATTAGTTTGTAGTGTAAGTTTGCTGGTTTCAAGAAATCATGATGCCGAGCGCATATCATTATGTCAAGATAATGGCACTAGCATTTACTTCATTTAAGAATATTTTTCAACATATTGAGCAAAAAGGTCTCTTTTAATTTTTTTCTACCAAGAAAAGTGCACTTGTTATTAGTGAGAATAGACTTATTTTAAGGTATTTTTGGGTTCATTGAGGTTAGCTAATTTTTTTACTTGTTTTGGAAAGTCTTGACAAGCCAAATTTTCTTGTTCTATTGGCAGATAATTTTGCTCAGTTCATATAAAATACCCCTCATTTTTGTATCTTTTTTTCTTGTTTTTGAACACTGACTTTTTGCAGTGAAGGTGAGGATGAAACCAGGAACCCTCAGGTCGCTGGTACGGCCACTCCCCCCCCTCCCCTCCCTCCCCCCGGACAAGCTTGTGTCCACATCACTGAAATCTCCCTTTGTTTGCACGTTTCATGTCTTTGTCCCGATTAATGACAACCAAAAACCCTCACTTAAGCATAAAAAAAAACAAAGCCGCCTCGCTTTAATTTGCTCATTTATATTCACACTTAACACGCGTCAATACGGAAAAACGGTGGCATCTGGATAAAGTCAATCACTCCGCTTTGTCGCCGCGAGATCCCCATTTGGCTGGGAAAGCGCGCGGCTCAGCACTTTGTTCTTTGTCGCTCGCCAGAAGGGTTCTGTTGTGTCCAGTGTGCTGCAAAAATAATGACCTCACAGGATGCGCCGCCGAATTAAAAAGAGACGATAAATTACAGACTCGCGGCTAATCTACCTCAGCGGGAAAATTGACTCTCTGCCCTTTCTTTTTAAGTAAACCGCTGCACAAACTGCATGCTAACATGTCGCAATACGAGTGCACCCCTCACGGTTTTAGCAACCATTTTTTGTTACAGCACATCTCCATCACATTGAATATAAATATCTGACAATACAAGTGATTACACCCACATATTCTCAAGTAACTTTTTAAATCAATTGTACAAAACCCCCTAAAAAAGTTGGCACGTTGTGTAATTCGTAAATAAAAAACAGAATACAATGATTTGCAAATCCTTTTCAACTTATATTCAATTGAATAGACTGCAAAGACAAGATATTTAATGTTCCAACTGAGAAACATATCTTCTTTTTTGTTGCAAATAATCATTAACTTAGAATTTAATGGCAGCAACACATTGCAAACAAGTTAGCAAAGTTGTTTTCTACATTTAAAAGACTTCCTGGTGGTGTACTGAATGATGCTGTATAATAGACTTTATTTATATTATTCACATGTGAATAATGCTGTATAATAGACTGTATTTATATTATTTACATGTGAATAATGCTGTATAATAGACTGTATTAAAATTATTCACATGTGAATAATGCTGTATAATAGACTGTATTTATATTATTTACATGTGAATAATGCTGTATAATAGACTGTATTAAAATTATTCACATGTGAATAATGCTGTATAATAGACTGTATTTATATTATTCACATGTGAATTATTCTGTATAATAGACTATATGTATGTTATTCACATGGGAATAATGCTGTATAATAGACTGTATTTATATTATTCACATGTGAATAATGATGTATAATAGACTGTATTTATATTATTCACATGTGAATAATGATGTATAATAGACTGTATTTATATTATTCACATGTGAATAATGCTGTATAATAGACTGTATTTAAATTATTCACATGTGAATAATGTTGTATAATAGACTGTATTTATATTATTCACATGTGAATAATGCTGTATACTAGACTGTATTTATATTATTCACATGTGAATAATGATGTATAATAGACTGTATTTATATTATTCACATGTGAATAATGATGTATAATAGACTGTATTTAAATTATTCACATGTGAATAATGCTGTATAATAGACTGTATTTATATTATCCACATGTGAATAAGGCTGTATAATAGACTGTATTTATATTATTCACATGTGAATAATTCTGTATAATAGACTGCATTTATATTATTTACACGTGAATAATGCTGTATAATAGACTGCATTTATATTATTCACACGTGAATAATGCTGTATAATAGACTGCATTTATATTATTCACACGTGAATAATGCTGTATAATAGACTGCATTTATATTATTCACACGTGAATAATGCTGTATAATAGACTGCATTTATGTTATTCACATGCATGTGAATAATGCTGTATAATAGACTGTATTTATATTATTCACATGTAAAAAAATACCTAAGTGTTTATTGTTTTTCGTGAGCGAACTGTGGTGCTGAATTTCCCCCAAGGATCAATAAAGTACTTTCTATTCTATTCTATCTATTCTACATAACATGTGATGGTGGTTCTTTGGTCAATATGTTGCATAGATTATGTTTTACAAATCATCTTCAAGCCGCTTTCTGAACGTCTTTTTTAGGATGCAACGTTTTGTGGGCGGTCTAATGTATGTGCCTCCACTTTGACAGTGTTTCCACCCCATCAGCCATGTTGTATTTGTTTAGCGCTTCCATAGCGAGTAATGGTGCGTTCCATTTGTACTGGGAAGTCAGACTTTCATCAAACATATTTTAACGTTGTTCCCCGAGAGGAGACTGGGTAAAACACGGCACATTGACAAAGCTTAACCTATAGTTACTATAACAATCTACAAGGTTAATACAGTTCGCTTCTCTTTGTCCCCCCGCCCCATTTATCTGCTTTATTTTTCAGTTCAAGTTGTCATTACATATACAAAACCCCAAATCAGTGAAGTTGGCACGTTGTGTAATTCGTAAATAAAAACAGAATACAATGATTTGCAAATCCTTTTCAACTTATATTCAAATGGATAGACTGCAAAGACAAGATATTTAATGTTCCAACTGAGAAACATATTTTTGTTGTTGTTGCAAATAATCATTAATGTTTAACTTTATATTAGAAATGGCAACATGGAGGAAGAATGCCCCACAACAAGAGGATAGAGAAAAAGGAGGGGCTTATTGACTTTGGCACGGACTACAGTGGCGGACGCGCGCAAATTTTCAGGACTCAAATACACATCAGCAGGTGTCAGTAGGTAAGAAAAGTTGGTTTGGCATAATATTGCAAAACACAACACCAAGGTGCCCTTTTGGAGTCCTTATACACACGCCATGATAATACTTGTATGTTGAAGCACAGTACGTCTGACTATGTTCGCTGTAATGCTCCGCGTTCCATCTTCGTAGCTTACCAAAGTCGGACGAAAACATTTTGACGGATTTTTGAGCGCCCTGTGTAATGTTCTGTCTTCTCAGTTAAACAACGTTTTGGTGTTGCTTGCTTACGGGTACTTGCTAGCGTCATTTATTGAACAGGCGTCAACATGCAGTCCACACATATCTCTTATGTGTGACTGTCATCTACTGGTCACACTTATTAAACCATGCACCAAATAAAATTGCACCACAAACCGAAATTAAATTGCTTCAAGGTCTGTAAGAAAAATTGATTTGGCATAATATTGCAAAACAAAACACCAGGTGCCATTTTATGCACACACCATAATAATACTTGTATGTTGAAGCACAGTACGTCTGACTACGGTCGCTATAATTCTCCGCGTTCCATCTTCGTAGCTTACCAAAGTTGGACTAAAACATTTTTGACGGATTTTTGAGCGCTTTGTGCGACTGCCATCTACTGGTCACACGTATTACACCATGTGTTTAATAAAATTGCACCATGTACCAAAATTAAATCGCTTCAAGGTCGGTAAGAAAAATTGGTTTGGCATAATATTGCAAAACAAAACACCAGGTGCCATTTTATACACACACCATAATAATACTCGTATGTTGAAGCACAGTACGTCTGACTATGGTCACTGTAATGCTCCGCGTTTCATCTTCGCAGCTCACCAAAGTCGGACGAAAACATTTTTGACATATTTTTGAGCGCCGTATGTAATGTTCTGTACTCTCAATTAAACATCAACGTTTTGGTGTTGCTTGCTTTGGGCTCTGTACCGAGGATGTCGTTGTGGCTTGTACAGCCCTTTGAGACACTTGTGATTTAGGGCTATATAAATAAACATTGATTGATTGATTGATTGATACTTGCTAGCGTCATTTTTTGAACAGGCGTCAACATGCGGTCCACACGCATCTCTTATGTGTGACCGCCATCTACTGGTCACACTTATCATTACACCATGTACCAAAATAAATTGCTTCGAGGTCGGTAAGCAAAACTGGAATCAATCCGTACATTAGGCGCACCGGGTTATAAGACGCACTGTCCATTTTTTGAGAAAATTAAAGGATTTTTAGTGCGCCTTATATTCCGAAAAATAAAGTAGTTAAACAAGCTGCTACTCTAAAGTATATCCAAGTTTCGGGTAGTTTCCTTTGAGAAGATAATAATGGTCGCTGTGTTGACTTTTGTGAGATACTGTGCGTGATATTGACATTGAAGATGAGCACCAGTGCTTCGTCTTAAATAGAAAGAACTTCCTGATGCATCAACATCCACAGAGAGCCTAGAGTACATAGATACAGAACAAACTCAAATGGCATCTCTGACCCCAGGAGACCTTCCTACTTGAGTACATAGAAAGTACAACAAAAACGTTTATGAGTTATTGACGCCTGTGCACGCCTGTGCGAGGGCTCATGGACGTCGATGGCTCCCTGACCTTCTGTGTGAGATGTTTGCTTCATGTGGCGTTCATAATGCGGTCCTCTGGAAGCCACGGTAGTGAGAGTTGATACCGGGGACACGGAGATGTACTAAGATGCGCCTCGTGTGCTCAGCGAGTCCTTGAGGAGACTCTAAGTGAGCATCCGAGGCCTTGTTGGGGTCACATTTTTCACTCCCAGGAGGATTTGTTGTCTTTCAGGCCGCTGGTAAAGACACGCCCAAGCACAATCAGGATCAGGATTACTGTTGTGACCAGTAGCACAAACCCTCTGCACTTGATCATGGCTTGGGGCTTCATGTATAAAGCTGGCGTACGCCCTTTTTCAAGGCAAAGATGAGATGTTTCAAGAGATATGATGACATGTCACTTTAAACTATACATATACAGTCTGACAGGTGAAGGGAAAGAGTGCTCAGGGAGACATGCGGTAAATGCAACAAAAATAAGAGCACTGACAGGAAATAAACACCAAACAAGGAAACACAAACTAAAGTGAAGTGACAGATCGTCACAGTACCCTCCACCCCGTAAGGACAGATTCCAGATGTCCCTTGAAAAAAACCCAAAGAAGTTCTAAAGTTCTAAAGTCACGGGAGGGCGGAGGGAGGACTTGGTGGTGGGTCACCAGGTCAAGTGTCCGCGCAGCCAGCGAGGGAAAGTCAGGTGGCGGCAGCGCGTCGAATGGCGCTGCATCTGGCGAGGCGGGCGATCACGGAACGGCCACATTCGTGTCCGTCGAGAAGGCGAACGCCAGTGGCGCCAGAATTTCAGCAGCTGAAGAGTTATACGCCTAAGTCCTGGCCGTCGCTGCTGTAGGCGTAAAAGGCGTCCATGAATAGGCCACTGAGGGAACCGCTTGCGGACGCCTGATGGCTGCCTGTGCGGCAGGCCAGCTGGGGGTCGCGGTGGCGACGATGCTGGAGATGAGGAAGGTGCCGTTGGACGGCCCGCCGGAGAGGATGATGTCGCTGTGAGAGGAACTGGAGGCCTAGCCAGAACCGGTGGCCGAGCAGGAACCGGTGGCCGAGCCGGAACCGGCGGCCAAGCCGGGAGCGCAGGAGACGGTGGCCGAGCCCGGCAGAGAAGGACCAAGCCTGCTGTGGGTTGGGACCGCACAAACCTGGCTTTCATGTCCTCCAAGAATTGTGCGGTCCAGAAGGTCGGCTGCACGTCGCCGACAGGGGTTCCCGCGAGGTCACTTTCTGGCTCGAGGATTTTGTCATGAACCCACATGGCTGCAGTAGTTGTGACCCCAAGATGCAGGAACCGAGAGATTGATGTGCAGGTAAGAGTCTTTTAATATACTCACAAGCACAAAAGTTGCAGCAGAGAAGTGAACAAAATTATAGTAGCCACCAGCGCTGAGTGAGTCAGTAACAATTCAACAGAGGGTCTTTGACATAATCACAAGCCTCGAGCCCTGAGGAACAGGCGAGGCAGGCATAAATAGCCGGCTGATTGGCAACTGCAAGGAGGTGTGCCCGGCTGCCAATCAGGGACAGGTGAGGGGAACTAACGCTCAGAGAGACATGTAGGAAATGCAACAAAAATAAGAGCGCTGACAGGAAATAAACACCAAACAAGAAAACACAAACTGAAGTGAAGTGACAGATGGTCACAGAGTCCTTTTTATTTTGTATTTTATTAATCATTTGAAAGTAATTACCTGCTTTTGGAACTAAACTTGAATTACCTGAATGCTAATGAGTCTGCGGTGGTGACGTGGAACACCAACTTCATGATTCACGTCCGCAACTTGGCGTACGTACGGAGGTGGTGGTTTGGGCTTTGCCAACATTTGATTTTAAAAATGTAAAAAAATAAGGGCAAAGACACAAAATGAACTCTTTCGCCAATGCATTTAATTCTTCATATTTATATTTGTGGGGACGTCTATTGATTCATCTCAGCAAACATTTTGGCCCTCTAGTGGGTGCTGGGGGCCTAACAATGGTTAAAAATCGCTGCAATTTTTTTTGTTTTGCTTGTTGACGTTTTCTTAATCACTTTTATGTTGGAATTCTAATCAATATTGATACTGTTGTTGAAATTATGTATTTTTGTCCTTTGGATTTTTTGTGTCATATTTGTGTGTCTTCTCAATTAGTCTGTTGATTGCTATTCAGAACGTTGCTGGGCTTGGAATCAGAATTGTATTATTTATCATTATTGTATTATTGTGTGTTGTTTTGTTGGACTGATAAAAGAAAAACCAAATAAAGAAAAATGGAAAAAAAGAAATATATATATATATATATATATATATATATATATATATATATATATATATATATATATATATATATATATATATGTGTGTGACTTAAACTGCCAAAATAAAAGTGCAAATTAAAATACAGCTTTACCACTTTAGTCGTAATTTCTGCGCTCAAGACACTTCTCTATGACTTAAACTCCGTACTCTTCTGTTTGTTTGATGTTGTCATTACTGCCACAAGTGGTGTAAGAGTGTATTTCAACCACCGCGGCCCACACACACACATATATATATATATATATATATATATATATATATATATATATATATATATATATATATATATATATATATATATATATATATATAAATATATATATATATATATAAATATATATATATATATATATATATATATATATATATATATATATATATATATATATATATATATATATATATATATATATATATATATATATGTGTGTGTGTGTGTGTGTGTATATAGATTTATACATTTATATATATAATAATTTGTCTGTGTGTGTGTGTATATATAATAATACTAATAATAGTACCTGGGATTTATATAGCGCTTTTTTAAATACCCAAAGTCGCTTTACTGCCACAAGTGGTGTAAGAGTGTATTACAACCACCGCGGCCCACACACACACACACATATATATATATATATATATATATATATATATATATATATATATATATATATATATATATATATATATATATATATATATATATATATATATATATATATATATATATATAATATATATATATATATATAAATATATATATATATATATAAATATATATATATATATATATATATATATATATATATATATATATATATATATGTGTGTGTGTGTGTGTGTATATAGATATACATTTATATATATAATAATTTGTCTGTGTGTGTGTGTATATATAATAATACTAATAATAGTACCTGGGATTTATATAGCGCTTTTTTAAATACCCAAAGTCGCTTTACACACATATATATATATATATATATATATATATATATATATATATATATATATATATATATATATATATATATATATATATATATATATATATATATATATATATATATATACATATATATACATACATATGTGTGTGACTTAAACTGTCAAAATAAAAGTGCAAATTAAAATACAGCTTCACCACTTTAGTCATAATTTCTGCGCTCAAGACACTTCTCTATGACTTAAACTCCGTACTCTTCTGTTTGTTTGATGTTGTCGTCACTGCCACAAGTGGTGGAAGAGTGTATTACAACCACCGCGGCCCACACAGCACCTATGGTGGGTGCTAGGGGCCTAACAACGGTTAAAAAAATACTGCTTTAAATCATATCCGGCAACCTTGTTTCACACATTTTCCAAACATTCGGCAGAATTTTACGGCGGACATTAAAGAAGAATAAATACAATTCCTGCCGTCGGAGGAAACGCATGGCCTACACTCCACCGCTGGAATCAATTCCGCTTATCGGCGGACTCCATCTTGGCGTTGTAACGAGCTCTCGAAATGAGCTAAAGAAATGTACAAAAGGTTGCGATTCCCCTCAGCCCGAGCATTAGCACTGATGGACGACAGAAGAGCACTTGATGGATGAATGGCTGCCATGATCTTGCAGTCATTTTCAATCAAGTGGTCAAGCTCCACGCAGTGTAATCATCCGCCAAGAGCACATGGCTGCAAGATCCTTCAGCCTCCAGGAAAATACAAGTCAATCCTGTGAGCTCCTATTTACACCCCGCCTTGGAGGTAAAGCCCTTTTGTCTCTCATATCCCAGCAAATATATTCTCACCATTGATAGTTGTGACTAAAGAACGATACTCGGGCTCTTGATGCCTCGCTCAATAATTCATTACCTGAGGCGTGGCGGCGATCAAGTCCCGGCGTGTTCCTATCCGATGACCTTTGGCAGCAAAACAAGCTGAATTACAAACCCCGTTTCCATATAAGTTGGTAAATTGTGTTAGATGTAAATATAAATGGAATACAATGATTTGCAAATCCTTTTCAACCCATATTCAATTGAATGCACTACAAAGACAACATATTTGATTGATGTTGATGTTTTTTTTTGCAAATAACAATTAACTTATAATTTCATGGCTGCAACACGTGCCAAAGTAGTTGGGAAAGGGCATGTTCACCACTGTGTTACATGGCCTTTCCTTTTAACAACACTCAGTAAACGTTTGGGAACTGAGGAGACACATTTTTGAAGCTTCTCAGGTGGAATTCTTTCCCATTCTTGCTTGATGTACAGCTTAAGTTGTTCAACAGTCCGGGGGTCTCCCTTGTGGTATTTTAGGCTTCATAATGCGCCACACATTTTCAATGGGAGACAGGTCTGGACTACAGGCAGGCCAGTCTAGTACCCGCACTCTTTTACTATGAAACCAGGTTGACGTAACACGTGGCTTGGCATTGTCTTGCTGAAATAAGCAGGGGCGTCCATGGTAACGTTGCTTGGATGGCAACATATGTTGCTCCAAAACCTGTATGTACCTTTCAGCATTAATGGCGCCTTCACAGATGTGTAAGTTACCCATGTCTTGGGCACTAATACACCCCCATACCATCACACATGCTGGCTTTTACACTTTGCGCCTATAACAATTCGGATGGTTCTTTTCCTCTTTGGTCCGGAGGACACGACGTCCACAGTTTCCAAAAACAATTCGAAATGTGGACTTGTCAGACCACAGAACACTTTTCCACTTTGTATCAGTCCATCTTAGATGAGCTCAGGCCCAGCGAAAACGACGCCGTTTTTGGGTGTTGTTGATAAACGGTTTTCGCCTTGTATAGGAGAGTTTTAACTTGCACTTACAGATGTAGCGACCAACTGTAGTTACTGAGAGTGGGTTTCTGAAGTGTTCCTGAGCCCATGTGGTGATATCCTTTACACACTGATGTCGCTTGTTGATGCAGTACAGCCTGAGGGATCGAAGGTCACGGGCTTAGCTGCTTACGTGCAGTGATTTCTCCAGATTCTCTGAACCCTTTGATGATATTACGGAGCGTAGATGGTGAAATCCCTAAATTCCTTGCAATAGCTGGTTGAGAAAGGTTTTTCTTAAACTGTTCAACAATTTGCTCACGCATTTGTTGACAAAGTGGTGACCCTCGCCCCATCCTTGTTTGTGAATGACTGAGCATTTCATGGAATCTACTTTTATACCCAACCATGGCACCCACTTGTTCCCAATTTGCCTGTTCACCTGTGGGATGTTCCAAATAAGTGTTTGATGAGCATTCCTCAAATTTATCAGTATTTATTGCCACCTTTCCCAACTTCTTTGTCACGTGTTGCTGGCATCAAATTCTAAAGTTAATGATTATTTGCAAAAAAAAAAAAATGTTTATCAGTTTGAACATCAAATATGTTGTCTTTGTAGCATATTCAACTGAATATGGGTTGAAAAGGATTTGCAAATCATTGTATTCCGTTTATATTTACATCTAACACAATTTCCCAACTCATATGGAAACAGGGTTTGTAAAACATGCGCACAATTGCAAGTACAAAACCAGACACGCTGTCGCTTTAAGTAAAGTCTTCCACGCGGCTCTTCTAGGGGATGCCACATTTTGTGTCATAAAAGCCAGTTAGTCGCAAAGTGGTACGCCAAAGAATTCTTTAATGAAGTGATACGTGTTCTACTATCCTATATTCAAACACAGTGTTATAATGGAAAAGACTACTTCCTACGGCAACACACTTAATGGCAAAGACTATTTCCTGAATACATTAACACATTTATGGCAAAGACTACTTCCTGACTACACTACACAATAATAGCAAGGACTACTTCCTGAATACGGCCAAAAATGTAAAAGAAAACACTATTTCCTTGGCAAAGACTATTTCCTGACTACGGCAACACACTTAATGGCAAAGACTACTTCATGACTACGACCACCCAATAATAGCAAAGACTACTTCCTGAATACGGCCGGAAATGTAAAGGCAAAGACTATTTACTGACTATGGCCACACACTTAATGGCAAATACTATTTCCTGACTACGGCAACACATTTTTTGGCAAATACTACTTCCTGCCTACGGCAACACACTTAATGGCAACGACTACTTCCTGACTACGACCACCCAATAATGGCAAAGACTACTTCCTGAATACGGCCACAAATGTAAAGGCAAAGACTGTTTCCTGCCTACGGCAACACACTTAATTACAAAGACTATTTCCTGAATACAGCTACACATTTAATGGCAAAGACTACTTCCTGACCACTGCCACACAATAATGGCAAAGACTACTTCCTGAATAGGGCCACAAATGTAAAGGCAAAGACTATTTCCTGACTAGGACCCCACACTTAATGGCAATGACTACGGCAATGCATTTAATGGCAAAGACTACTTCCTGAATACGGCCAAAAATGTAAAGGCAAATCATTTTTCTGACTATCAACAAACACTTAATGGCAAATACTATTTCCTGACTACGACAACGCATTTAATGGCAAACATTATTTCCTAAATACGGCAACACACTTAATGGCAAAAACTATTTCCTGACGACAGCCAAACATTTAATGGTAAAGACTACTTCCTGAATATGGTCACACAATAATGACAAAGACTACTTCCTGACTACGGCCACACAATAATGGCAAAGACTATTTCCTGAATACGGCCACAAAATTAAAAGACAAAGACTATTTTCCGACTTTGGCCTCACACTTAATGGCAAAGACGACTTCCTGACTACGGCAACACACTTAATGGCAAAGACTACTTCCTGACTACGACCACACGATGGCAAAGACTACTTCCTGACTACGGCAAAACAGTCAATGGTAAACACTATTTCCTGAATACGGCAACACAATATTGGCAAACACTACTTCCTGACTAAAACCACATACTTTATGGTAAAAACTACTTCCTGAATACTGCAACACAATAATGACAAAGACTACTTCCTGACTATGGCAAAACAGTCAATGGCAACCACTATTTTCTGAATATGGCAACACACTTAATGGCAGAGAGTACTTCCTGAATATGGCAACACAATAATGACAAAAACTACTTCCTGACTACGGCCACACTATAATGGCAAAGACTATTTCCTGAATACGGCCACACTAATTTTTTTTTCTACCAAGAAAAGTGCAGTTGTTATTAGTGAGAATATACTTATTTTAAGGTATTTTTGGGTTCATTGAAGTTAGCTAATTTTACTTGTTTTGGAAAGTCTTGACAAGCCACATTTTCTTCTTCTATTGGCAAAAAACGTCTCTTAGTTCAAATAAAATACCCCTAATTTTTGTAATTTTTTTCCTTGTTTTTGAACACTGACTTTTTGCAGTGCACCCCCAAGGTCTAAACTGGACTCAGGTTCCAACGCCGGAGAAGCCGAGTCAGCATCTCTTCCAGGACTGTGGTTGTTTGGATCAGAGGTGTCGCACGGTGACATTGTGTGTTGCAGAAAACTGCTTGTGTGGACGGAAGTGTGACACATCTACAGTAGGTCACTGATCCTGGGAGTTTGACGTTGATGTTTCTCACTCCTCAGTACTCCTGTCTGGATATTAGCCGTAGATATTTGCAAAGAGCAACACAAACCAAACGGGTTCATACTTTTTTTACAAGTACACATTCACTAGTTTGTCCTCAAACTTTTTAAATACACCGTACCCTCGATTTAAGAACCCCTTTATTTGCTAACTTTTACGTTGACAAACTTTACTTACGAACTCGCTGGCAGCCATGTTGCAAAGAGATCCAGCAATTGTTTTTAATTGTGATGAGAATGGACTTATCTGGAAAAAGATGCTGAGGCGGACTTATTTCACAACAGCGCGGGAGAAGGCTACCTCTTATTCACACACACACACACACACACACACACACACACACACACACACACACACACACACACACACACACACACACACACACACACACACACACACACACACACGCATGTCTTGCCTACTTTGTGTGGACCCACGTTTGGTTAGTAGGTTGTGAGGGCCCCCCTTTCCACTATAGCTAGAATGATGAAAAAAATATGTCTAGCACTAGATGGGAGTAGAGAGTTGCAACCTCACTTCAGAATGCAAAACACACAAAGTAAAAAAAAAAAAGTTTTACTTCTGTAGTTGTGAGGACCAGGCAAATGTCCTCCCAAGTCAAAAGGTCCTCACAGAAAGGGTGGTTTGTCAAGTGTATGTCCACACAAGGATGGGGAGACAAGTGCACACACACACACACACACGCACACACACGCGCACACACACACACACACACACACACACACACACACACACATACATGTCTTGCCTACTTTGTGTGGACCCACGTTTGGTTAGTAGGTTGTGAGGGCCCCCCTTTCCACTATAGCTAGAATGATGAAAAAAATATGTCTAGCACTAGATGGGAGTAGAGAGTTGCAACCTCACTTCAGAATGCAAAACACACAAAGTAAAAAAAAAAAGTTTTACTTCTGTAGTTGTGAGGACCAGGCAAATGTCCTCACAAGTCAAAAGGTCCTCACAGAAAGGGTGGTTTGTCAAGTGTATGTCCACACAAGGATGGGGAGACAAGTGCACACACACACACACACACACATGCACACACACACACACACACAGCATCAAGGGTTGAAATTGGGGGTTAAATCACCAACAATTATTCCAGAGCGCGGCCGCCACTGCTGCTCACTGCTCCCCTCACCTCCCAGGGGGTGAAACAAGGGGATGGGTCAAAGGCATAGGGTCATTTCACCACACCTGGTGTGCGTGACTATCAGTGGTACTTTAACTTTAACTTAACACACACACGGCCCCTCCCCTTCTGGTACTTTCCACTTGTGAGCTGCTACTTTGCCGGTGGATTTGAAGTGAGGTGAATAATATTTATATAGCGCTTTTCTCTAGTGACTCAAAGCGCTTTACATTGTGAAACCCAATATCTAAGTTAACGTTTTTTAAACCAGTGTGGGTGGCACTGAGAGCAGGTGGGTAAAGTGTCTTGCCCAAGGACACAACGGCAGTGACGGGGATGGCAGAAGCGGGGATCGAACCTGGAACCCTCAAGTCGCTGGCACGGCCACTCTACCAACTGAGCTATACCGCCCCGATTTCACTTTTTTAAATGTTTATTATTGTCACAAACTCGCAATAGCATTGGTAGTGTTGAGGATTTTGGGGGATTTCTGATCGTTTGTTAGGGCACTTCTGTGCGTGCGTTTAGCAGAGCGGCGCATACAGGACACTTCGACTTGTCGTCGCTGTTTTAGCTTGTTATTAAAGAGAAAGGTAAGTAATTTTAATTTGTTATGTTAGTTGTACTTAGACTTAGACAAACTTTATTTGTGGGCTTAAGCCTCAGAATCGGTCTGGGGCACAGAGTCCAAAAGCGTTCACTGAGAGTTCAAATAGGGATCAACTGACCTTCTAAGACACTGGTGTGGAACTCAAGGAAATTGTTGGATGGAAAGGGTAAGGATGGAAAGGTTTAGGAAACTAAAAAATAGAGTGCAGATTGAGCAGAAATTATACATTATAAACAAAGAGAGGTGGCTAACATAGAAGGTGTCAGGTAATAAACAGATATCATCTATTGCTGTATGGTGAGTGATTATACAGCTGGATGGAGTGTGGAATGAAGGTAGTATGACCTCTGCTGTCCCTCAATTGTCTGGTGGAGTGGGTGGGTAGGATTGTCCATGATGGCCAGCAGTTTGTCCAGTGTCCTCCTGTCCCTCACTGACACAAACGCCTCCAACTGTGTGACAATAGTTTGTCCGGCTATCCGGGTCAGTTTGCCGATCCGGTTTAAGTCCCTTTTGCTGGTGCTGCTCCCCCAACAAACCACTGCAAAGTACAGGGCACTGGCCACAATAGACTGAAAAAAGATCTCCAACAGCTTGCTGCACACATTAAAGTACCTAAACTTCCTTCTTGTATACAGCTTTGCTGTTGTCCTTCCAGTCCAGTCTGCTGTTCAAGTGGACTCCCAGGTACTCGTACCGCCCCACTACTGCCACCTCCTGGCCCTGGATGTTGATGGGCTCCACAGGGGTCATTTTCTTCTAGTAGTTGATGACATTGTTGTCGATGAAGTTAGTACTGTTTAGTACTTTATATATTTGTTCTAAACGTACAAACCTTTACAAAATTACTCAGTGGCCTAGTGGTTAGATTGTTCACCCTGAGATCGGTAGGTTGTGAGTTCAAACCCCGGCCGAGTCATACCAAAGACTATAAAAATGGGACCCATTACCTCCCTGCTTGGCACTCAGCGTCAAGGGTTGGAAGTGGGGGTTAAATCACCAAAAATGATTCCTGGTGCGGCCACCGCTGATGCTCACTGCTCCCCTCACCTCCCAAGGGGTGAACAAGGGGATGGGTCAAATGCAGAGGGTAATTTCACCACACCTTGTGTGTGTGTGACAATCATTGGTACTTTAACTTTAACTTTAAAAATGTTATTTAAATTATCAAAAAACTTTCCGTTTTGAGTTTCCAATGAACAGACAAGAAGCTGTCTTTGTTGCACCAAGCCAAACGCTTGGAAGATTCCGCTGTGTACGGTGGAATGAGACGGGAGGGGTCATCCATTGTCCTCAAAAACCTGATCAAGCTGAATCCAGGACAAGCCCAAGCCAGAGGGATATTCTTCTTTTGTCTTCAATGTGACCGAAAACAAGGACTGTTTACATACTCCCCATTCCTGTTGAGAAATGTGTTGTTGCGTAAACATTGAACATCTAAATAAAAGAGGAGACGAAAACCTTCTTCGGGAGGGCGTGGTGGAAGACGGGTCCGAGAGGACTGTCGCCACGTCGCTCCTCATGAGTCCAAATTTAATTCTGTCTGTTTGATTCCTTGCCTTTTGTCTTGTTTAATAGATGTCATCAGTGTTTGAACCTGACATCTAATATTCATATTTAAATTGTTTTAATGGACTTCATGAACTTTTAAATGATGAAGAACCCTGTTAAAAATACAATTAAGTTTGTAAATCAAGGTAATGTTACTAGTAGAAAAAAAATGTTCAGATACTTAAAAAGTATTATTTCAATTCAAATAAATTGGAGATAACTATTTCAGAAGACTAGCCCTTAGAAATGATAGTAAAACATGAGTTCTGTTAACTGGCAAAATAGTTTGTTTCCGAGAACCTTTCAAGCACAGCACGTCCAACACATTTGAGGCGTGCGCTGTTTTCTGGGGCTAAACTTTTTTGGAAGTGCTTAGCTTTGTGCACGGTGCTGGAAAATAGAGTAATTTCGACAAAATAAAGCGTTTTCAAGGGTTTGTTGAAGATCTTCTGGTTCGGTTTTTCTATTGAGGCCACGAGAGGAGAAGAAGAGGCCGCCTGTCTTTAATCCTCTTAAAACCAACTAATTCTCAATCATGGCTGTCGTCAGAAGGCCACATTAACAGTGAATATATATGAATATGAAGGTACAATAGCCTTGTGACACAAGTCATTGAACATGTATTTCTGATAACCAAATAAAAAAGTGCTTGGAAGTGTGCAGCATTTTTCTATATTTTTTTTCCAGAAATTGCTTGTTTATTTCCAGCCTTACACAGGCCACACAAATGATAGAGAGGGCCACTTTAAATTATTTAACAGACCAAATAAATTATGTGGTGTACCACATTGATTGTGGCAGACCACTTTAAATGATTTGGTGGTCCACATTACAATTATGGGACAGGCCACAATAAAACTAAGTGACGGTTCCACGATAAAACTACGTTGGCATAAATAAAAAGAAATGGCGGACCACCAAATAAAATGATTTGGCAGGCCACCTTAGAATTATGTGGCGGGCCAATTTAAAATGAATTGACAGTCCACAGTAAAATGTTGTGGACCAAAATAAAACTGATATTGACCGAATACATAAAATGTTGTGGCAGTCTACAGTAAAATAATGTGGGCCACAACAAAATGAAATGGCCACATAAACACATAAATTATATGGCGGTTCACTATAAAATTACCTGTCAGGCCACAATGAAATGTTATGGCAGGCCACATAAAAACAATGTGGTGGGCCAAATTAGAATTATGTGGTGGGAATTTGAAATTATTGGACGGGCCTTTTTAAAATGAATTGACAGTCCACGGTAAAATGTTGCGGACCACATAAAATTATCTGGTGGACCACATACAATTACGTGTCAGGCCACCATTAAATGTTGTGGCGGGCCACAATAGAATTATGGCACAGGCCATTTTAAAATAAAGCGGCAGTCCACGATAAAATGTGGTCCACAACAAAACGATATGGCAGACAACATAAAATAATATGGCGGGCCACAATATAAATGATTTGGCGTACCACATTAAATGTTGCGGTGGGCCACATTAGAATTGTTTAACATTCTGCATTTAAATTACAGCATGGGTCACAATGAAATGATGTGGCAGGCTACAGTAAAATAATGTTGTGGGCCACAACAAAATGATATGGCAGAACACAAATTTTATGGCGGACCACACAAAATGATGTGGTGGGCCACATGAGAATGGTGTGGTGGGCCATAAGGTCACTTTAAAAATTATGGCACCAGGCATTTTCAAATGAAGTGGCGGTCTACAATAAAATGAAATGGCAAACCAAAAAATTATATGGCGGTTGACTATAAAATTAAATGTCAGGCCAATATGAAATGATGATGACAGGCCAATTAAAATATATTGGCAGACCACGTTAGAATTATGTGGCGGGCCAAATTAAAATGAATTGACAGTCCACAGTACAATGTTGTGGACCACAATAAAACTGATATGGCAGAACACATACAATGATGTGGCAGTCTACAGTAAATAATGTTGTGGGCCACAACAAAATGAAATGGCAGACCACATAAATTATATGGCGATTCATTATAAAATTACCTGTCAGGCTACTATGAAAAGATGTGGCAGACAACATCAAATGATTTGGCAGGCCACATAAAATTGATGTGGCGTGCCAAATTAGAATTATGTGGCGGGCCATATTGAAATTATTGGACGGGCCATTTTAAAATGAATTGACAGTCCACAGTAAAATGTTGTGGACCACAATACAACTGACATGGCGGAACACATAAAATGATGTGGTGCGCCACATTAGAATTGTGTGACATTCTGCGTTAAAATTACGGCATGGGCCACAATAAAATTAAGTGGCAGCCTACAGTAAAATAATGTTGTGGGCCACAACAAAATAAAATGGCAGACCACATAAATTATATGGCGGTTCACTAGAAAATTACCTGCCACTCTGAAATTATGTGGCAGACAACATCAAATGATTTGGCAGGCCACTAAAAATGATGTAGTGGGCCAAATTAGAATTATGTGGCCACATTGAAATTATTGGACGGGCTATGTTAAAATTAATTGACAGTCCACAGTAAAATGTTGCAGACCACATAAAATATAAACCACATAAATTATATGGCGGTTCACTCTAAAATTACCTGTCAGGCTACTATGAAATGAAGTGGCAGACAACATCAAATGATTTGGCAGGCCACATAAAATGATGTGGCGGGCCAAATTAGAATTATGTGGCGGGCCATATTGAAATTATTGGACGGGCCATTTTAAAATGAATTGACAGTCCACAGTAAAATGTTGTGGACCACAATAAAACTGACATGGCGGAACACATAAAATGAAGTGGTGCGCCACATTACAATTGTGTGACATTCTGCCTTAAAATTACGGCATGGGCCACAATAAAATTAAGTGGCAGCCTACAGTAAAATAATGTTGTGGGCCACAACAAAATAAAATGGCAGACCACATAAATTATATGGCGGTTCACTAGAAAATTACCTGCCACTCTGAAATTATGTGGCAGACAACATCAAATGATTTGGCAGGCCACTAAAAATGATAAGGTGGGCCAAATTAGAATTATGTGGCGGGCCACATTGAAATTATTGGACGGGCTATGTTAAAATTAATTGACAGTCCACGGTAAAATGTTGCAGACCACATAAAATATAAACCACATAAATTATATGGCGGTTCACTATAAAAATACCTGTCAGGCTACTATGAAATGAAGTGGCAGACAACATCAAATGATTTGGCGGGCCAAATTAGAATTATGTGGCGGGCCATATTGAAATTATTGGACGGGCCATTTTAAAATGAATTGACAGTCCACAGTAAAATTTTGTGGACCACAATAAAACTGACATGGCGGAACACATAAAATGATGTGGTGCGCCACATTAGAATTGTGTGACATTCTGCCTTAAAATTATGGCATGGGCCACAATAAAATTAAGTGGCAGCCTACAGTAAAATAATGTTGTGGGCCACAACAAAATAAAATGGCAGACCACATAAATTATATGGCGGTTCACTAGAAAATTACCTGCCACTATGAAATTATGTGGCAGACAACATCAAATGATTTGGCAGGCCACTAAAAATGATAAGGTGGGCCAAATTAGAATTATGTGGCGGGCCACATTGAAATTATTGGACGGGCTATGTTAAGATTAATTGACAGTCCACAGTAAAATGTTGCAGACCACATAAAATATAAACCACGTAAAATTATGTTATTGTTATATACAATTACGTGTCAGGCCACCATTAAATGTTGTGGCGGGCCACGATAGAATTATGGCACAGGCCATTTTAAAATAAAGCGGCAGTCCACGATAAAATGTGGTCCACAACAAAACGATATGGCAGGCAACATAAAATAATATGGCGGGCCACAATAAAAATGATTTGGCGTACCACATTAAATGCAGCGGTGGGCCACGTCAGGCCAGTTTTGGCCCCCTGGCCTTGAGTTCGACACCAGTGTCTTAGAAGGTCAGGCGATCCCTATTTGGACTCTCAGGGAACGCTTTTGGACTCCGTGCCCCAGACCGATTCTGAGGCATAAGCCCACAAAAGAGAGAGAGAGAGAGTATGTAGAGCAGCTGGGATATCGCTCAGCCCAGCAGGTGGAAAACAGCCTCCGGAGATGTTCAAGGAAGTCCTCCTCACGCAGCAGATTAGACAAACCTCAACACTTGGACAAAAGCAGGAATCCCATCCCGGGGTCCAAACCCCCCCCAACTCCCCATGCTCATGAGAGCTTAAGATGAAAAGGTGTGGTATTATTGCTGATACGTGTTTGCAGTGTGCACCTGGACCACTCAGCCTGCATCCCGGGGGAAGATGGAGGGAGGACTGCGGAAAGTGACACAGAATGGAGGCTGACACGTAGAAGGAAGTGGCGCTTCGCTTTTTATTCCCACAGAAGACGGGGTGTTAATATCTTATTTTCAGTGCCTATTTTATGCTTCTGACTGGAGGACCTTATTTTTAAAAATCTAGTCGGAAAACACGCAAGTGAATTATGCATTTTTTTTAGATCAATGTCAGAGAATAAAACACTTGGTAGTCGAGCTGTCCCAATACAACTTTTGCACACGCCGATAACGATATTGGAGCCTTCAGTTTTCGCCATATTATTCCGACTTGATATTAGCACGATTAATAGTCCATACTTTTATCAATTGGAAGTGCAAAATGTTAGAAAAAAGACAATTAAAATTACTCATTACAATATGTCAGTATGAAAAAATGCTAACTTCTTTAAATTCAAGTGGAGTGGTAATTGTTTGATGTGGATACGTTTGTTACTGGATACTTCCTAACGTTTGCCCTGGAGACTACGTGTAGGTAATACGCAATTATAAACATGTGACACTTGTTTATGTTGACATACGTCGTTTTTTACATGGAGATATTGTTCAATTCAGGACGCCCTAGCCTGTGTGCTAGTGTGTGCTCAGCCGTTGTGTAGCTGCTATTCGATGACGTTAAATGTGCATGGTTTTTGCTCGAGTAAAGTTCCATTTCATGATTTGACTTTGCGTCTACTGCCATGTTTGTAGCCTTGTTGTTGCTGCCTCGTTACAAGTACGAGTGTTTTACCCCATCTTTGTCAAAATATAACTATAAACATTGTGTACGTACTGAAAATTTCATGTATTATAGTTTATCAAAATATAACTATAGATGTCAACATTGTGCACGTGCTGAGAGATTAATTTATGATTGTTTATCAAAATATAACTAGATGTCAACATTGTTTACGTGCTGAAAGATTCATTTATGATTGTTTATCAAAATATACCTATAGATGTCAACATTGTGTACGTGCTGAAAGATTCATTTATGATTGTTTATCAAAATATAACTATAGATGTCAACATTGTGTACGTGCTGAAATATTAATTTATGATAGTTTATCAAAATGTAACTGTAGATGTCAACATTGTGTATGTGCTGAAAGATTAATTTATGATTGTTTATCAAAATATAACAATAGATGTCAACATTGTGTATGTGCTGAAAGATTCATTTATTATTTATCATTTATTTATGATTGTTTATCAAAATATAACTATAGATGTCAACATTGTGTATGTGCTGAAAGATTCATTTATGATAGTTTATCAAAATATAACTATAGATGTCAACATTGTGTATGTGCTGAAAGATTCATTTATGGTAGTTTATCAAAATATAACTATAGATGTCAACATATGTATGTGCTGAAAGATTCATTTTTGATTGTTTATCAAAATATAACTATAGATGTCAACATCGTGTATGTACTGAAAGATTCATTTATTATAGTTTATCAAAATATAACTAATATAACTAATATAATATAACTAATATAACTAATGATGTCAACAAGATTCATTTTTGATTGTTTATCAAAATATAACTATAGATGTCAACATTGTGTATGTACTGAAATATTCATTTATTATAGTTTATCAAAATATAACTAATGATGTCAACATTGTGTATGTGCTGAAATATTAATTTATGATTGTTTATAAAAATATAACTATAGATGTCAACATTGTGTATGTGCTGAAAGATTCATTTATACTTGTTTATCAAAATATAACTATAGATGTCAACATCGTGTATGTGCTGACAGATTAATTTATGATTGTGTATCAAAATATAACTATAGTTGTCAACATATGTATGTGCTGAAAGATTCATTTATGATAGTTTAACAAAATATAACTATAGATGTCAACATTGTGTACGTGCTGAAATATTCATTTATGATTGTTTTTCAAAATATAACTATAGTTGTCAACATTGTGTATGTGCTGAAAGATTCATTTATGATAGTTTAACAAAATATAACTATTGATGTCAAGATATGTAAGTGCTGAAAGATTCATTTATGATTTTTTTATCAAAATATAACTATAGATGTCAACAGTGTGTATGTGCTATAAGATTCATTTATGATAGTTTATCAAAATATAACTATAGATGTCAACATTGTGTATGTGCTGAAAGATTCATTCATGATTGTTTATCAAAATATAACTATAGATGTCAACATTGTGTATGTGCCGGAAAATTCATGAATGATTGTTTTGGTGCAGCCTTAGTACGAGTCCACTTTTTGAAGGGCTTTCAACAAGTTCTTTCTCTGGGGTCCAGGTGGAGCGCAACAGGTGTGTAATGTTGTATATTTTCAACGGAACATATAAAATGTTGGTGTTGTTTACTTGAGTCATAATGCAGTCCAAACATATATCTTATTTGTGACTGCCATCTACTGGTCACGCTTATCATTTCACCATGTACCAAATAAAAGAACAACCAAAATGTTTCCGTACATTAGGCGAGCCGGGTTATAAGGCGCACTGTCGACTTTTGGAAAAAAATGAAAGGATTTTAGGTGCGCCTTATAGTCCGAAAAATACGGTAAAAAAAATGCATATCATTCTAATGTGTGGCACCTTAAGACAACAATATGTTCAATGACAATCTTAAGGTAACATCACAATTTTTTTTTTTTGCAGATTTATGCATTTTTATGTACAAAATATAATAATTGTAAATTCAAATCGCAATCTTGGAGAGAAAAAACGCAATTAGTTTTTTTTCTTAAGATGGTGCAGCCTTAGTACGAGTCCACTTTTTGACGGGGGCTTTCAACAAGTTCTTTCTCTGGGGGCCAGGTGAAGCACAACAGGTGTGTAATGTTCTATATTTTCAATGGAACATATAAAATGTAGGTGTTTACTTGAGATACATTGCAATCTACACGTATCTCTTATGTGTGACTGCCATCTACTGGTCACACTTATCATGTCACCATCTACCAAATACAATTGCTTCGAGGTCGGTAAGCACAATAAAAATGATTCCGTATATCAGGCATTTTTATGTATAAAATATAATAATCGTAAATTCGAATCGCAATCTTGGAGAGAAAAAATGCAATTAGTTTTTGTTTCATAAGATTGTGCAGCCTTAGTACGAGTCCACTTTTTGACGGGGGCTTTCAACAAGTTCTTTCTCTGGGGGCCAGGTGAAGCACAACAGGTGTGTAATGTTCTATATTTTCAATGGAACATGTAAAATGTTGGTGTTGTTTACTTCAGTCATATTGCAGTCTACACATATCTCTTATGTGTGACTGCCATCTACTGGTCACACTCATCATTTCACCATGTACCAAATACAATTGCTTCGAGGTCGGTAAACACAAAAAAAATTATTCCGTATATTAGGCATTTTTATGTATAAAATATAATAATCGTAAATTCGAATCGCAATCTTGGAGAGAAAAAAGGCAATTAGTTTTTGTTTCATAAAATGGTGCAGCCTTAGTACGAGTCCACTTTTTGACGAGGGCTTTCAACAAATTATTTGTCTGGGGGCCAGGTGAAGCACAACAGGTGTGTAATGTTCTATATTTTCAATGGAACATGTAAAATGTTGGTGTTGTTTACTTGAGTCATATTGCAGTCTACACATATCTCTTATGTGTGACTGCCATCTACTGGTCACACTTATCATTTCACCATGTACCAAATAAAATTGCTTCGAGGTCGGTAAGCAAAACCAGAATTATTCTGTATATTAGGCGCACCGGGCTATAAGGTGCACTGTCGAGTTTTGAGAAAATGAAAGTATTTTAAGTGCGCCTTTTAGTCTGGAAAATACGGTAAATATTTGCATATCGTTCTAATGTGTGGCACCTTGAGACAAGAGTATGTTAAATGACAGTCTAAAAGTAACATCACTCGTTATTTTTTGCAGATTTATGCATTTTTATGTGTAAAATATAACAATCGTAAATTCGAATCGCAATCTTGGAGAGAAAAAACGCAATTAATTAGGTTTTTTTCTCAAGATAATCATCTTATCTTCTCTATTTTTTTGTTGTTGTCGTTTTTATCCAATTTGATTTTATTGTTTTGACTTTGTACGGTGTCCTTGAGTGCCCAGAAAGGGCGCCTTATAAATAAAATGTATTATTATTATTATTATTATTATTAAGATGGTGCAGCCTTAGTACGAGTCCACTTTTTGACGGGGGCTTTCAACAAGTTCTTTCTCTGGGGGCCAGGTGAAGCGCAACAGGTGTGTAATGTTCTATATTTTCAATGGAACATACAAAATGTTGGTGTTGTTTACTTGAGTCATATTGCAGTCTACACATATCTCTTATGTGTGACTGCCATCTACTGGTCACACTTATCATTTCACCATGTACCGAATACAATTGCTTCGAGGTCGGTAAGCACAACAAAAATTATTCCGTATATTTGGCATTTTTATGTATAGAAATATAATAATCGTAAATTCGAATCGCAATCTTGGAGAGCAAAAATGCAATTAGTTTTTGTTTCATAAGATTGTGCAGCCTTAGTACGAGTCCACTTTTTGACGGGGGCTTCCAACAAGTTCTTTCTCTGGGGGCCAGGTGAAGCGCAACAGGTGTGTAATGTTCTATATTTTCAATGGAACATACAAAATGTTGTTGTTGTTTACTTGAGTCATATTGCAGTCTACACATATCTATTATGTGTGACTGCCATCTACTGGTCACACTTATCATTTCACCATGTACCAAATACAATTGCTTCGAGGTCGGTAAGCACAACAAAAATTATTCCGTATATTAGGCATTTTTATGTATAAAAATATAATAATCGTAAATTCGAATTGCAATCTTGGAGAGAAAAAATGCAATTAGTTTTTTTTTCATAAGATGGTGCAGCCTTAGTACGAGTCCACTTTTTGACGGGGGCTTTCAACAAGTTCTTTCTCTGGGATCCAGGTGAAGCGCAACAGGTGTGTAATGTTCTATATTTTCAATGGAACATATAAAATGTAGGTGTTTACTTGAGTCATATTGCAGTCTACACATATCTATTATGTGTGACTGCCATCTACTGGTCACACTTATCATTTCACCATGTACCGAATAAAATTGCTTCGAGGTCGGCAAGCAAAACCAGAATTATTCTGTATATTAGGCGCACCGGGTTATAAGGTGCACTGTCGAGTTTTGAGAAAATGAAAGTATTTTAAGTGCGCCTTTTAGTCTGGAAAATACGGTAAATATTTGCATATCATTCTAATGTGTGGCACCTTGAGACAAGAGTATGTTAAATGACAGTCTAAAAGTAACATCACTCGTTATTTTTTGCAGATTAATGCATTTTTATGTGTAAAATATAACAATCGTAAATTCGAATCGCAATCTTGGAGAGAAAAAACACAATTAATTAGGTTTTTTTCTCAAGATAATCATCTTATCTTCTCTATCTTTGTTGTTGTTGTCGTTGTTTTTATCCAATTTGATTTTATTGTTTTGACTTTGTACGGTGTCCTTGAGTGCCCAGAAAGGGCGCCTTATAAATAAAATGTATTATTATTATTATTATTATTATTATTATTAAGATGGTGCAGCCTTAGTATGAGTCCACTTTTTGACGGGGGCTTTCAACAAGTTCTTTCTCTGGGGGCCAGGTGAAGCGCAACAGGTGTGTAATGTTCTATATTTTCAATGGAACATATAAAATGTAGGTGTTTACTTGAGATAAATTGCAATCTACACGTATCTCTTATGTGTGACTGCCATCTACTGGTCACACTTATCATGTCACCATCTACCAAATACAATTGCTTCGAGGTCGGTAAGCACAACAAAAATTATTCCGTATATTAGGCATTTTTATGTATAAAATATAATAATCGTAAATTATAATCGCAATCTTGGAGAGAAAAAAATACAATTAGTTTTTGTTTCATAAAATGGTGCAGCCTTAGTACGAGTCCACTTTTTGACGGGGGCTTTCAACAAGTTCTTTCTCTGGGGGCCAGGTGAAGCGCAACAGGTGTGTAATGTTCTATATTTTCAATGGAACATATACAATGTTGGTGTTGTTTACTTGAGTCATATTGCAGTCTACACATATCTATTATGTGTGACTGCCATCTACTGGTCACACTTATTATTTCACCATGTACCAAATACAATTGCTTCGAGGTCGGTAAGCACAACAAAAATTATTCCGTATATTAGGCATTTTTATGTATAAAAATATAATAATCGTAAATTCGAATCGCAATCTTGGAGAGAAAAAATGCAATTAGTTGTTGTTTCATAAGATTGTGCAGCCTTAGTACGAGTCCACTTTTTGACGGGGGCTTCCAACAAGTTCTTTCTCTGGGGGCCAGGTGAAGCACAACAGGTGGACTACGTCACCCTCGGTCCCTCAGCATGAGTCCCCTAAAGATGACAGTCTCTCCCCCAAGTCTACCCTTTCTTCAATAGGCCCAGCACGTTCTTATCCTTTTTCACCGTCACCATTACCATACCTTTGATCCCCCCCCCCCCCTCCATGAATACGTATCCCTCTTAAATATCTTTGTCCTCGTCAGCAGTAAGGAATGTTCGCCCGACAATCGCCCGAGATGGAATTATAAACCGTAAAAGTCTTTGAAATGGAAATGGCGTGCAACGGGAGGCCCCGGCGAGCACCCCTGCGGTCTCCTGGATCCCCGTGATGAGCACCCGGGTTTCATTCCTTCTGACATTGCAGGCAGAGGCGGGCATGTGCAGAACAAACATGCAACAGAGAGAGAGAGAGAGAGAGAGAGAGAGAGAGAGAGGCACCCCCCCCACCATCTTGAGTTGACAAACAGCTGCATCACCGCCCTCGCGGCTTTCATCTGCACCGCGCTGCCTACTTTCATCCAGCTCGCAGTTGTGATGCCACGCCATTATTTACTCATCATTAGAGGCAGGGGAAATTGGGCCTGTCGTTTCCTTGATGACACCTCTGCCAGATTAGATGACAAGCAAGTGGCACTGGTGGCTTGATTGCGGGGGGGGGGGGGGGGGGGGATGAAGCCGAGAGACTGGGTGGATGCGATATTACTTTTTAGAAATGTGGAGGAATGGATGACACGGAGACGTCGACACGCAAACAAACGTAGAGGAAGATGCTGGTTGTGTAGGCCCCGGTTGTGTTTGTTGCTGGTCAAGGTCGTATCTGAAGTGATAGTAGGCTAATATAGTCACTTACATTATGTGTTGTCGTCATTATAACACTTATATAAGACTTGTAAAGTAATTTTGATTGACGGCTATTATAGCTAATATAGACACTTACATCATGTGATGTCTTCATTATAACACGTATATAAGACTTTTGAAGTCATTTTGATAGTAGGCTAATATAGCTAATATAGACACTTACATCATGTGTTGCCTTCATTATAACACTTATATAAGACTTTTAAAGTCATTTTGATAGTAGGCTATTATAGCTAATATAGACACTTACATTATGTGTTGTCGTCATTATAACACTTATATAAGACTTTTAAAGTCATTTTGATAGTAGGCTATTATAGCTAATATAGACACTTACATCATGTGTTGCCTTCATTATAACACTTATATAAGACGTGTAAAGTAATTTTGATTGAAGGCTAATATAGACACTTACATCATGAGTTACCTTTCATTATAATACTTATATAAGACTTTTGAAGTCATTTTGATAGTAGGCTAATATAGCTAATATAGACACTTACATTATGTGTTGTCGTCATTATAACACTTATATAATACTTTTAAAGTCATTTTGATAGTAGGCTATTATAGCTAATGTAGACACTTACATCATGTGTTGTCTTCATTATAACACTTATATAGGACTTTTAAAGTAATTTTGATAGTAGGCTAATATAGCTATTATAGACCCATCATGTGATGTCTTCATTATAACACTTACAGTATATAGGACTTTTAAAGTCATTTTGATAGTAGGCTATTATAGTTAATATAGACACTTAAAGCATGTGTTGTCCGCATTATAACACATATAAGACTTTTGAAGTCATTTTGATAGTAGGCTATTATAGCTAATATAGACACATCATGTGTTGCCTTCGTTATAACACTTATATACGACTTTTAAAGTCATTTTGATAGTAGGCTAATATAGACACATCATGTGTTGCCTTCATTATAACACTTATATACGACTTTTAAAGTCATTTTGATAGTAGGCTAATATAGACACTTACATCATGTGATGTCTTCATTATAAGACTTATATAAGACTGTTAAAGTAATGTTGATAGTAGGCTAATATAGCTAATATAAACACTTATATCATGTGTTATCTTCATTATAACACTTATATAGGACTTTTAAAGTAGGCTATTATAGTTAATATAGACACTTACATCATGTGTTGTCCGCATTATAACACATATAAGACTTTTGAAGTAATTTTGATAGTAGGCTAATATAGACACTTACATCATGTGTTGCCTTCATTATAACACTTATATAAGACTTTTAAATACATTTTGATAGTAGGCTAATATAGCTAATATAGACACTTACATCATGTGATGTCTTCATTATAACACTTATATAGGACTTTTAAAGTAATTTTGATAGTAGGCTATTATAGTTAATATAGACACTTACATCATGTGTTGTCCGCATTATAACACATATAAGACTTTTGAAGTCAGTTTGATAGTAGGCTATTATAGCTCATATAGACACTTACATCATGTGTTGCCTTCATTACAACACTTATATAAGACTTTTAAAGTCATTTTGATAGTAGGCTAATATAGACACTTACATGATGTGTTGTCTTCATTATAACAATTATATAAAACTGTTAAAGTCATGTTGATAGTAGGCTAATATAGCTAATAAAGACACTTATATCATGTGTTGTCTTCATTATAACACTTATATAAGACTTTTAAAGTCATTTTGATAATAGGCTAATATAGACACTTACATGATGTGTTGTCTTTATTATAACAATTATATAAAACTGTTAAAGTAATGTTGATAGTAGGCTAATATAGCTAATATAGACACTTATATCATGTGTTGTCTTCATTATAACACTTATATAGGACTTTTAAAGTCATTTTTATAGCAGGCTATTATAGCTAATATAGACACTTACATCATGTGTTGCCTTCATTATAACACTTATATACGATTTTAAAGTCATTTTGATAGTTGGCTAATATATACACTTACATCATGCGTTGCCTTCATTATAACACTTATATAAGACTTTAAATTTTGTGTGGCTCCAGACAGATTTGTTTTTTGTATTTTTTGTATCCGATTTGGCTCTTTCAACATTTTATAATAACAATATCACTAATACTCGGTTAACATTCAGGTCACGACATGTAAATGGAGTAATATGGCGGGTTTTTGGACGGGTATTTAGAGGGCTTAGTGTGTGAAATAGAGCCACGTTTATGAGCTAACATTTATTTTCAAATTAAAATGCATCCAAAAAAGAAACAATAGGTTATTTTTTTTATATAAGGATTGGGAATGAAAGGCAATATTCCTCTGTAAATGAATCATACAATAGAAGAAAAAAAAACGGGGGATTGATTGTGCATTTTTGTGTGGCACATTCATTCATTTCCTTGTAATTAATGCAAACTTGTTAATTAAGCCTCTGGGCGCTCAATTATAGTTCCCTTTTAAAGCTGACCCAAACCTGAGGGAGAACATGTTGTGCATGTAAGATACCAAGGCCCCAATGATATTTGCCTAATTATCAATTACAATGCTAATTCATCACTCAACATAAACACACTCCTACCGAACTGAAATAAAAAAAAATTTCAAAGATTATGGCATTTGCACATTTAGATGAATGTAAATTAAAGGAACTATCGCGTCCAGATGACATTCATTTAACAAACAACTTATTTGTGTATTTTTTGCTCAAGAAAATGAAACTGTCAGTCATTTCCCATAATGTCAATCAGTTTTGGAGCAATTAGTAGATACGTAATTGCACTGGCCACGCCCCCTTTACATCGCCATGGTGTGCACCAAAAACTGTGATCACTTCATTGCGTGTTTTTGTCCATTATTAATTCTATACTGTTAGGGGTAACATTAGCAAAAAAAATTATGAAAAATATAATAATATATAGATAAGCAGAAAAAACATCAGTAGAAAAGGACGCACAATAGAATACAAGCGGCTTACATTCGTTTTTAAAGGGATCCCGTATTTGTGTCCACGGTGCAGTTTGTGTCCCCTGCTGTGAGCGCACCTGCATTCCGAATGGTGGAGCTACACTTCCGTGTTCATGATATAAATCTGATAAAGCTTTTAATCCAATGCGGCCCCCTAATTCAAAAAGTTTGGACACCACGGATGTACAAAATGATCTACATGTTTTTGACACAGGCTATTTTACTCTTTGCTTCAAATTCTGCGAGGTAATAACATGACTTGGGATGAAGATGCAACAGAAACATGAGAGTACTGTATTTTCCGGACTATAATTGATTATCTTTTTCTCATAACCCGGTGCACCTAATGTATGGAATAATTATAGTTCTGCTTACTGACCTCGAAAATGTTTTATTTGGTACATGGTGTGGTGATAAGCGTGACCAGTATATGGCGGTCAAACATAAGAGATACGTGTAGACTGCAATATGATGGCAATATGACTCAAGTAAACAACACCAACATTGCATATGTTCCATTGAAAATATAGAACATTACACACGGCGCTCAAAAATCTATCAAAATGTTTTAATACGACTTTGGTAAGCTATGAAACCGCACCGCTTGATGGATTGTCGGCGCATTAAACATAGGAGTATTATTATGGTGTGTGTATAAGGTAAGACATATTATCTGGCGTTCTGTTTCGCAATATTATGCAAAAGCAACTTTTCTTATCTTCTGGTACCTGCTGATCTGTATTTGGGATCTGCATAAATCCTGAAAAATTGCGTGCGTCCACCTTTGTGGTCTCTATCTTCTTGTTATGGGACATTCATCCCTTACTGTTGCCATTTCTAATATAAAGTAGTGTAAAGTTCTTACTTATATCTGTCAGTAAACTCGCCATGAAAGCGCTAAAACATACCGGTATAGTGAGTTTACATTATTCACCCAAGAAACTTTAGTTATTGGAGTTCCGGTCGGACGGTTTTTCACGGGACACATTTCTGGCGTCATTGTTGTTTCCGGATGAGGAGATGCTGCTCCGTTATGGATTGAAGTAAAGTGTGAACGTCATTAAAACAGTTAGCGCCATATTTTGACGCTTCTTCCACTCCCGTCCTTGCACGCTACACTGTTACAACAAAAATGACGGGGAGAAGACGCTGTCGAAGGTGAGCCACGTAAATAAGACCGCCCACAAAACGGCGCATCCGGAAGCGACTGTCAGAAAGCGGCTTGAAGATGATCCGTAAAACATCATCTATGCAATATTTTGACCAAAGAACCACCATTACATGTTATATACATTTCAATTTAGAAAAAAAATAAAAATAATATGACTCCTTTAATGCGCCCTATAATCCGGTGCGCCTTATATATGAAAACAAATATGGAAAATAGACCAGTTGTCACGTTCTGGATGCATGGTTCTGCGGGATTTTTTTTCTCCCAAGATGCAAAGGACGAAAACCGGACAGGACTTGCAAGTAAAGACATGATTTAATTATCAAATAAGACAAAAACTGGTACAAAACAGAAAACAACCCGACAGGACGAGGTGCCGAGCGCACCGGAAGCTAAGGCTAACACTTAGCACAGAACAAACCTACGTGATGCAAAACAAAGAAGCCAGGACGACTGACTGAGAAGGCAGGCTTTAAATAATAATGTCAATGATGACCAACAGGTGCGTGTCGGGAACCCCAGCGGCAGGTGAACGTAATTAGTTACTATGGTAACCAAACTCAGAGGTGCTAAACAGATACTAAGAAGGAGTCCAAGACTACCAGAAAAACACAAATGACTATAAAACAAACAGAAATATGATCCGGGCAGCGGATCGTAACACCAGTGCACCTAATAATCCGGTGCACCATGTGGTCTGTGTCACGGCGGGGGTTGGACTGACCGCTCCGGACGAAGGCATGAAGGTAGGATTAGATTTATTAAACGTAAATCACCCAACTACCAAAATACAGGCAAATAACAAACAAAAAAAGGCAAGCGTGCCTAAAACACATGAAGCTAGGACTTAGCATAGGCTATGGCATGAAACGAACACTTGGCATAAACTTTAAATTAGACATGAACCGAAAAAAAACTTACTTGGCATAAACGGTGTGACGCAAACAACGAAGCCAGGCCGACTCACTGGTAAAGACAAGCTCAAAGGCCTACTGAAAGCCACTACTACCGACCACGCAGTCTGATAGTTTATATATCAATGATGAAATCTTAACATTGCAACACATGCCAATACGGCCGGGTTAACTTATAAAGTGCAATTTTAAATTTCCCGCCACACTTCCGGTTGAAAAACTCCTTTGGATATGATTTATGCGGGTGACGTCACAAAAGCAACGGAAGTGGTTGGACCCCATGGGGCCCGATACAAAAACCTCTTGTTTTCTTCGACAAAATTCCACAGTATTCTGGACATCTGTGTTGGTGAATCTTTTGCAATTTGTTTAATGAACAATGGAGGCTGCAAAGAAGAACGTTGTAGGTGGGATCGATCGGTGTATTAGCGGCTAAGTACAATACTTACAGCAACACAACAAGGACTACTTACTTAGCAGACGCCTAGCCGATGCTCGCCGCCAAACCCACGGATGAAGTCCTTCGTCGCGCCGTCGATCGCTGGAACGCAGGTAAGCACGGCTGTTGATGGGAAGATGAGGGCTGGCTGGCGTAGGTGGAGCGCTAATGTTTTTATCATAGTTCTGTGAGGTCCGGTTGCTAAGTTGCTAAATTAGCCTTAGCGTCGTTAGCAACAGCATTGTTAAGCCTTACCAGGCTGAGGATTTTTAACCGTGTAGTTACATGTACATGGTTTAATAGTATTGTTGATCTTCTGTCTATCCTTCCAGTCAGGGTTTTTTTTTCTTTTGTTTCTATCTTCATTTGAGAACGATGCTATCACGTTAGCTCAGTAGCTAAGTGTGTCGCCGATGTATTGTCGTGGAGATAAAACTCACTTTAAATGTCCATTTCGCGTGCTCGACTCTCATTTTCAAGAGGATATAGTATCCGAGGTGGTTTAAAATACAAATCCGTGATCCACAATAGAAAAAGGAGAGAGTGTGGAATCCAATGAGCCAGCTTGTACCTAAGTTACGGTCAGAGCGAAAAAAGATACGTCCATCACTGCCTCTCTAACGTTCCTCATCTACGAATCGTTCATCCTCGGTCAAATTAATGGGGTAATCGTCACTTTCTCGGTCCGAATCTCTCTCGCTCCATTGTAAACAAAGGAAAATTGTGAGGAATACTAGCTCCTGTGACGTCACGCTACTTCCGGTACAGGCAAGGCTTTTTTTTTTATCAGCGAGCAAAAGTTGCGAACTTTATCGTCGATTTTCTCTACTAAATCCTTTCAGCAAAAATATGGCAATATCGCGAAATGATCAAGTATGACACATAGAATGGATCTGCTATCCCCGTTTAAATAAAAAAAAATCATTTCAGTAGGCCTTTAAATAATGCCTCTGATTAGTGCTCGGGAAGCAGGTGAGCCGGCGAGCACTAATCAGAGACAGGTGAACACAATGAGTAACTATGGTGACAAAACAAACAAGGAAGTGCAACCAGGAACTATGGAGTCTTAAACAGAAAATAACATAAAACATGATCCAAACCACAGATCATGACAGTCTGGAAAATACGGTGTATGGAAATGATCGTTTCTGTCCATGGTATCAGCAGGCTGGTACAGGTCTGCCAACACTTAGCTCCAAAATAGGTCTGAAACTCAGATCCCGTTGTCGGAAAATTGGTAAAATGACTACTTTTGTTCATAGGAATTGCATCTGTAGACATGTTAGATCGAGAACTACGGAATAATTGCCAACGTTTGCAGTTTTACCGAGAGAAAAACATCCTCACAGCAAGAATGTCAGAGGTTCAAGGTCGGAGTAATGTTTCAATTTGAATGTCTTGAACGGCGCCTCAACTCTCGACCCTTTTGGGGGAATTACAGCCAGACCGATGTGTGAGGACGCTGGCAATAAGCCCTTCAGAGTCGGGAGCCAATAATCGCCTCGGATGCAAAGGCATGAAAAGAGCATAGGCTATGGCATGAAACGAACACTTGGCATAAACTTTAAATTAGACATGAACCGAACAAAACTTACTTGGCATGAACGGTGTGACGCAAACAATGAAGCCAGGCCGACTCACTGGTAAAGACAAGCTTAAATAATGCCTCTGATTAGTGCTCGGGAAGCAGGTGAGCCGGCGAGCACTAATCAGAGACAGGTGAACACAATGAGTAACTATGGTGACAAAACAAACAAGGAAGTGCAACCAGGAACTATGGCGTCTTAAACAGAAAATGACATAAAACATGATCCAAACCACAGATCATGACAGTCTGGAAAATACGGTATATGGAAATGATCGTTTCTGTCCATGGTATCAGCAGGCTGGTACAGGTCTGCCAACACTTAGCTCCAAAATAGGTCTGAAACTCAGATCCCGTTGTCGGAAAATTGGTAAAATGACTACTTTTGTTCATAGGAATTGCATCTGTAGACATGTTAGATCGAGAACTACGGAATAATTGCCAACTTTGCAGTTTTACCGAGAGAAAAACATCCTCACAGCAAGAATGTCAGAGGTTCAAGGTCGGAGTAATGTTTCAATTTGAATGTCTTGAACGGCGCCTCAACTCTCGACCCTTTTGGGGGAATTACAGCCAGACCGATGTGTGAGGACGCTGGCAATAAACCCCTCAGAGTCGGGAGCCAATAATCGCCTCGGATGCAAAGGCAGGAAAAGAGCCACGGAGTGAAACAACCGCGGATGTTCTGCTGATCGGACTTTCTCGGTTCGCTTTGTCGCTGAGGAAAAACTAAACGATTACGCTTGAAGAGCCGACGTCTGGAGCTGACGACTGGGAGAAAAAAATATCGTTATAAATCAATTACCAATATGTTGGTACCGGTTATGGTACCCAAATGTATTTCGATACTTTGATACTTTTCGATACTTTTCTATATAAAGGGGACCACTAAAAAATGGCATTTTAGATTTAGATTTAGATTTATGTTTATTGGTTCCCTTGGGGAATTCATTTATGGGCTTTATTTTAACAAAAAACCTTAGGGTACATTAAACATTTGTTTATTATTGCAAGTTTGTCCTTAAATAAAATAGTGAACATACTAGACAACTTGTCTTTTAGTAGTAAGTAAACAAACAAAGACTCCTAATTAGTCTGCTGACGTATGCAGTAACATATTGTGTCATTTATCATGCTATTATTTTGTCAACATTATTAGGACAAGTGGTAGAAAATGAATTATTAATCTACTTGTTAATTTACTGTTAATATCTGCTTACTTTCTCTTTCAACGTGTCCTATCTACACTTCTGTTAAAATGTAATAATCACTTATTCTTCTGTTGTTTGGTACTTTACATTAGTTTTGGATGATACCACACATTTAGGTATTGATCCGATACCAAGTAGTTACAGGATCGTAAATTGGTCGTATTCAAAGTCCTTGATATTTCCTGAGTTTATAAACATAATAGTTTAAAAAAAAATGAAAAAAGATTTTGTGATGCTTTAAAAATATTGATGTAATATAGTAGTATCGACTAGATATGCTGTTGTACTTGGTATCATTACAGTGGATGTCAGGTGTAGATCCACCCATGGCGTTTGTTTACATTGTGACGCCGGTGAGCTACGGTGTGTAGTGAAGCATGTTTAGCTATTCCTCGTCCTGCAGGGATGATACTTGTAAGAAACTTACTTTATTTGTCGCCATGGAGACGAGGATTAATGATTTAGAAGTAGCTAAAACACTGCCGACTGTGGATGGATTTTAGCTGTTAGCTAGCTAGCCATGTCTTAAAGCATATCTTCCTGAGGGTGTTTCAGTGTTATATGTGCACCTTTATCGTCAGTTTTTAGGCCAAAATGCGTCCGTTCTCCCTTTTCTGTTTACACACTGTGTCTGTTTGTACGTACTCAATGATTGTGCGCTGCCGAACAAGCTCCTCTGCTCCTAAAACCAGCACTGTCATGACGTGATGACGACGCGCCGTCATGCCCGTTAAAAAAAAGGGGTGGAGGGCGGTACTTTTTAGAGGCGGTATAGTACAGAATATGATTCATTAGTATTGCGGTACTATACTAATACCGGTATACTATACAACCCTAATATCAAAAAATATCAAGAACCTACCAGTCGATCGCCAATATATAAGAAAAATAATTATGTATTTATATGACATCAGTGACACCCGTAGAGTTTAAAAACAAAAATAAATGTGGGTAACGGATAATGGACAACCTAAAAAACAGGGGAATTGGATTTTTACGGTAAATGACTTTCCAAACGAAAAACGGATGGCTGCGACGTGCACAGAACCGTCTTTTTCTTTTTCCGTTATTTTTGGCTGATGGCATTGCCACAAATGAGTCGCTCCGTCGGCCTTATATTGACTCAGCAGCACCACCTGCCTTTGTGGGGTGTGGAACAAAAAGTGGAAAAACAGTGTCAAAAGTATAACCTTGAAGAAAATTGTTTTTACCTTGAACAAAATTTACTTTTTTACGGGCAATTTGTTTTTAATTAAAACATCGTTTTTTCTAATAAAATTCTACCGACTGTGTTTTTGTTTTGTTTTTTTTTTACCATGTTTCTACATACAGTACAACATTTTTTTAATGATGTTTACGATAAAAAACTGGCAGCTTTGTTGCACGAATATTGCTGCAAAAAAAACAGTTCCTTTGTATTTAATTCAATTTTATTTATGTCGTCAAAAAAGCACTGCAAATTTAATGGTAAAATTCTGGTGGTTCTGTTGCCAGTTTTTTTACAGTAAAACCTAAATTTTTTTCTTTTATTTACAATGTACGCAAAATATATATATACTGTATTTTATGGACTATAATGTGTATACATATATATATATATATATATATATATATATATATATATATATATATATATATATATATATATATATATATATATACCCACTAGATTTTATTTTTATTTTTATTTTATTTATTTATTTATTTATGTTTTTTTTGGGGGGGGGTATAATATATTAACCGGAGATGTAAACGTTGTGAAATTAAAATATATTTCAACAGAAATATTTTGTAAATGTTTAATTACATAACTTAATTGTTTCCAAAAGGTGTCTGTAACATGGCAGTAAAACGGCTGATCAAACAAAACAGACCCACTGGCTCACCAATCAGCTGAACAGACTCAATAACTCCACATTGACGTTTTGGTAAATTTACTGAGGAATTTATGAAACCGAAAAAATACAAAAAAAATGCGTTTCTAAGGTAATGATACTAAAACCGACATTCGTAAACATACTAGCATATTAGCTAATGCTAACAACACTCGCTTGATTACATTACGACAGCACGTACAAATATGCATGAAAGCACACCTACAGACATCACACATGGGACGGTTTGGTAAGTAAGTCTTGTTTTAGTTATTAGTTATATTTTAAAACTTATACAGATAGCTAGAAGACGGAAGGGCACTTCAACTTCCGGTTCTAAGCACTAAAAAGAAGAGCAATTAAAAATCCATACATTTGTCGCATCGTTTTACAAGCCAAAGGGTTTTAAAGCATAGGCAAAAAAGGAGTCTGAAATTTGCTGTAATAATCAAATGCATAGGCAATTATATATACTTATACATGTTCATTAATTTACTGTTACAAGCTCAACTGCGATGTGGCCCTCAAAGAAAACCAGTTCGACACAGGTAGAGAGTAAGACCAGCCATCCTATTATCCAAATGACTGATCCGTGAAGACATACGGGGTGAAGAGCTTTGGTCAATGAGCAATATAACAACCTTTAAAATGTTAGAGTTTTGCTTTGAAAGAACCAGTAAAGTAAGACGCCACAGTACCCATGAAACAAAATGCTAACACGCGTCGTCTCACCCGTGCTGACGATTGCACACAAATCAAACCAAGTGCCTACTTTTGTTCTTATATCCGCTTGTCATTGGCGCCTTTCAACTTTTATTGTCCGGTTCCCGTTAATGCGACGTACTTGCAAAGAAATATGATCATCAAGGATCCCCGAGATGATGACCTTTACCGTGATTTGTTGGCAGAGACGGACCGCCGCCACTTCGCCATTAAGCCCTTAAAGCCGACAAGTGACAACGATCAGTTCTCATGCCAACGCCGCCGCTTGTTTCATTATGAGCAGAGTCAATTTATAGATACAGAATTTGATGTCACGTCATAAAAGCGCTTTAATTGAAGCATGTAAAAGCCTAAGGGACTTCTTTAACAAGTATGTACCAACTGGGCCAAGTTTGCCGGAGAATAAAAACCGCCCGTAACCACTTTTCTAATAATCTGTGTCTGCAGTTCGGTTAAGAGGACCGCATGAAAGAATAGAGCAAGTACTTTGCAGCTTGTAAGTAAAACACGGAAACCACAAAGCTGCGTGTTCTTTGGTAGAAGTCAGAAGTCAATTAGGAATTGGGATTGGAAACCAAGGTCAGATAGGAAGAAACGAGGCCTCGGGACTACGTTCTTTCCTTTATAGGGTTAAAATTATGAGCATTTAACTGAAGTTGTGGAATTGTTTGTCCCGGCCAGAAATCTGCGTTCTAAGAACTCTGTCTTACTAGTGATTCTCAGAGCCCCAAAAAAGTATGCGAGCTTTAGAGTGTTTTCTATTCGGGCTCCAGTACCCTGGAATGCAGTTCGAGATGCTACCTCAGTAGAAGCATTTAAGTCCCATCTTAAAACTCATTTGTATACTTTAGTCTTTAAAGAGAGACCCTTTTTAGACCAGTTGATCTGCTGTTTGTCTTTTCTGCTCTGCCCCCCTCTCCTGTATGGAGAAGCTATCACAAGAAAAGAGGCCCCGGGACTAAGTACTTTCCTTTCTAGGGTTAAAATTATGACCATTTAACTGAAGTTGTGGAATTGTTTGTCCTGGCCAGAAATCTGTGTTCTAAGAACTCTGGCCTATTAGTGATTCTCAGGGCCCAAAAAAAAGTCTACAGGCTTTAGAGGGTTTTCTATTCGGGCTCCACTACTCTGGAATGCAGTTTGAGAGGCTACCTCAGTAGAAGCATTTAAGTCCCATCTTAAAACTCATTTGTATACTCCAGCCTTTAAAGAGAGCCCTTTATAGACCAGTTGATATGCCGTCTCTCTTTTCTGCTTTGCTCCACTCACCTGAGTTGCGAGGCAATCACAAGAAAAGAGGCCTCGAGACTACTCTATTTCCTTCGTAGGGTTAAAATTATGAGCATTTAACTGACGTTGGGGAATTGTTTGTCCTGGCCAGAAATCTGTGTTCTAAGTATTCTGGCCTAGTAGTGATTCTCAGAGCCCAAAAATAAGTCTACAGGCTTTAGAGGGTTTTCTATTCAGGCTCCTGTACTCTGGAATGCAGTTAGAGAGGCTACCTCAGTGGAAGCATTTAAGTCCCATCTTAAAACTCATTTGTATACTCTAGCCTTTAAAGAGAGCCCATTAGAGACCGGTTGATCTGCCGTCTCTCTTTTCTGCTTTGCCCCACTCCCCCGAGTTGCAAGGCAATCACAAGAAAAGAGGCCTCGAGACTACTTTCTTTCCTTTCTAGGGTTAAAATTATGAGCATTTAACTGAAGTTGTGGAATTGTTTGTCCCGGCCAGAAATCTGCGTTCTAACAACTCTGTCTTACTAGTGATTCTCAGAGCCCCAAAAAAGTATGCAAGCTTTAGAGTGTTTTCTATTCGGGCTCCAGTACTCTGGAATGCAGTTCGAGATGCTACCTCAGTAGAAGCATTTAAGTCCCATCTTAAAACTCATTTGTATACTTATTGTCTTTAAAGAGAGCCCCTTTTTAGACCAGTTGATCTGCTGTTTGTCTTTTCTGCTCTGCCCCCCTCTCCTGTATGGAGAGGCTATCACAAGAAAAGAGGCCCCGGGACTAAGTATTTTCCTTTCTAGGGTTAAAATTATGAGCATTTAACTGAAGTTGTGGAATTGTTTGTCCTGGCCAGAAATCTGTGTTCTAAGAACTCTGGCCTATTAGTGATTCTCAGTGCCCAAAAAAAAGTCTACAGGCTTTAGAGGGTTTTCTATTCGGGCTTCAGTACTCTGGAATGCAGTTTGAGAGGCTACCTCAGTAGAAGCATTTAAGTCCCATCTTAAAACTCATTTGTATACTCCAGCCTTTAAAGAGAGCCCTTTATAGACCAGTTGATATGCCGTCTCTCTTTTCTGCTTTGCTCCACTCACCTGAGTTGCGAGGCAATCACAAGAAAAGAGGCCTCGAGACTACTTTATTTCCTTCATAGGGTTAAAATTATGAGCATTTAACTGAAGTTGTGGAATTGTTTGTCCTGGCCAGAAATCTGTGTTCTAAGAACTCTGGCCTATTAGTGATTCTCAGGGCCCAAAAAAAAAGTCTACAGGCTTTAGAGGGTTTTCTATTCGGGCTCCAGTACTCTGGAATGCAGTTTGAGAGGCTACCTCAGTAGAAGCATTTAAGTCCCATCTTAAAACTCATTTGTATACTCCAGCCTTTAAAGAGAGCCCTTTCTAGACCAGTTGATATGCCGTCTCTCTTTTCTGCTTTGCTCCACTCACCTGAGTTGCGAGGCAATCACAAGAAAAGAGGCCTCGAGACTACTCTATTTCCTTCGTAGGGTTAAAATTATGAGCATTTAACTGACGTTGGGGAATTGTTTGTCCTGGCCAGAAATCTGTGTTCTAAGTATTCTGGCCTAGTAGTGATTCTCAGAGCCCAAAAATAAGTCTACAGGCTTTAGAGGGTTTTCTATTCAGGCTCCTGTACCCTGGAATGCAGTTAGAGAGGCTACCTCAGTGGAAGCATTTAAGTCCCATCTTAAAACTCATTTGTATACTCCAGCCTTTAAAGAGAGCCCATTAGAGACCGGTTGATCTGCCGTCTCTCTTTTCTGCTTCGCCCCACTCACCCGAGTTGCAAGGCAATCACAAGAAAAGAGGCATCGAGACTACTTTCTTTCCTTTCTAGGGTTAAAATTATGAGCATTTAACTGAAGTTGTGGAATTGTTTGTCCCGGCCAGAAATCTACGTTCTAAGAACTTTGTCTTACTAGTGATTCTCAGAGCCCCAAAAAAGTCTGCAGGCTT
>NC_084750.1:39763836-39776336 GCF_033978785.1 Entelurus aequoreus | reverse complement strand
CCATACCTACTGTCAAGCATGGTGGTGGTAGTATTATGCTCTGGGCTTGTTTTGCTGTCAATAGAACTGGTGCTTTACAGAGAGTAAATGGGACAATGAAAAAGGAGGATTACTTTCAAATTCTTCAGGACAACCTAAAATCATCCGCCCGGAGGTTGGGTCTTGGGCGCAGTTGGGTGTTCCAACAGGACAATGACCCCCAAACACACGTCAAAAGTGGTAAAGGAATGGCTAAATCACTTTCTAAAGTCTTGACTTAAACGTGTGGACAATGCTGAAGAGACAAGTCCATGTCAGAAAACCAACAAATGTCGCTGAACTGCACCAATGTTGTCAAGAGGAGTGGTCAGCAATTCAAGCAGAAGCTTGTGGATGGCTACCAAAAGTGCCTTATTGCAGTGAAACTTGCCAAGGGACATGTAAGCAAATATTAACATTGCTGTATGTATACTTTTGACCCAGCACATTTGCTCACATTTTCAGTAGACCCATAATAAATTCATAAAAGAAACAAACTTCACAAATGTTTTTTGTGACCAACAAGTATGTGCTCCAATCACTCTATCACAAAAAATAAGAGTTGTAGAAATGATTGTAAACTCAAGACAGCCAAAACCTTCTTTCCTGAAGTAGACTCCCCAGTAATTCAGCCTGAGACAAAATAATCCATAGACACTGTTTAAACAGGATAACTACTATTGACGGACTTATCACCCCGCGGCTTATATCTCAACCCCGATGCGACGTACACAGTTGCATGTGTGCAGTCAGCGCCGAGATTGCGCGTCCAAGGTAGATAAACACTCATCGCACAGCTGCCTTATCATGACGGCTCTAGAAACCGCTTTACTCCGCTTCCCTGACACCTACCCTTGGAGCTAACTAATAGCCCTGCCAGACACCTTTAATTGGAAATCTATGGCTGCATTTTTTTCATAGCACAGCTGACAAGTGTGAGTCGGTGTAATATCAGGCTGCACGCAATCAATCACTGCCGGATGGGCAGAGATATTTCAGGAGTAATATTGTTGTCAGTGCGTAGGCAGGCTAAGACGATGGCCGTGAAGAAGAGAGAAAGTGCGGCGCGGATCGAAGAGTGTGTCGGATTAACTGTTTCACTTTGGCTTTGGAGTGCCAAAGTGCACAATCTGAAACGGTCTTGGTTATGCAAACCCTAAAACCAGTGAAGTTGGCACGTTGTGTAAATGGTAAATAAAAACAGAATACAATGATTTGCAAATCCTTTTCAACCTATATTCAATTGAATAGACTGCAAAGACAAGATATTTCACGTTCGAACTGGAAAACGTTGTTATTTTTTGCAAATATTAGCACAATTGTACAAAAAAGACTGATAAAGTTGAGGAATTCTCATCAAACACTTATTTGGAACATTCCACAGGTGAACAGGCTAATTGGGAACAGGTGGGTGCCATGATTGGGTATAAAAGCAGCTCCCATGAAATGCTCAGTCATTCACAAACAAGGATGGGGAGAGGGTCACCACTTTGGGAACAAATGCGTGAGAAAATTGTCGAACAGTTTGAGAACAACATTTCTCAACCAGCTATTGCAAGGAATTGAGGGATTTCACCATCTGCGGTCCGTAATATCATCAAAAGGTTCAGAGAATCTGGAGAAATCACTGCACGTAAGCGATGATATTACGGACCTTCCGTCCCTCAGGCAGTACCGCATCAAAAAGCGACATCAGTGTGTAAAGGATATCACCACATGGGCTCAGGAACACTTCAGAAAACCACTGTCAGTAACTACAGTTGGTCGCTACTGTCAGAATAATTGTATCTAAGTTATCACAAAACGTTGTGTTACATTGAGTTCAGCTCGCCCTGCGAGAGGACAAAAGCTGTCTTTGACCCTGCCAAGCAAAAATCTTGTAAAACTCCACTGTGTAGGATGGTGAGCGACATGAGGGTGTCTGTTTCTTTGATGTATTCTAATCCACAGGAATATTTTGTCTTGACCCGAGATCTACAAAGCAGAGAGGAAGCAGGGCTGACTCCCCTCCAGGCACCTTTTCTTGATCTGTTTTACGACCAAATGCGATGGCTGTTTACGACCCCCCTCCCTTAAAAACAGCTGTTGCCATGTAATCAGGGAAAGTCCAAATAAAAGAGGAGGCGTACAATCTTTCGTCAGAGCGTGGGACGACACTGTACAAGGGTACATTAAGGCACGGGGGCCACAAGCGGCCCGTTAAGCTTTTCAATCCAGCCCGCCGGACGTTCCCAAATCATTTTTTTAGATCTTTAAGATGGAAACTGTAGCTGCCATTATGATGTGCAGTGATATTTTCAAATTACCGTAAGTGTTGAACTATACAAAGTATTTCAATGGTTGGAATCTGTGCTTTTGCATGATGTACTAGTTACTATGGTCATCTAATTAGTTACTATGGTAATCTAATAAATTACTATGGTAATCTAAGTCACAGCAGCTCAGACGAGGCACCAAGCAATGTGGGTGGGGAGTCTTTCCACGGAGGTGTTCCAGAGCGGCCATTCTGAAATGCGGGGAGTTCTAAAGCTTAGTGATATGTCAGATGTATCAGATTGTAGGTGGGTTTATTTTTTACCCTTTGCGTTCATATTTTTCGTTTGTTGCATTTTTGTTGTGTTTCGCTTGATTGTAAAATATGTGGATGGAGAGGGGGTGTGGCATTCATATGTTGTCAATATTCAGTGTTTTATCGTTCATAGTTAATATTGTAAATCCCACATTTTTTATTTTCTCATGTGCATTCTGGGTGTCTCATTCAGTAAAAAAAAAATAAAACTCTGTTCCGTTTTTTCAGGCGGTCTGTCATAACGTTTTTAGCATTCAATCAGACATTATTGTGAGGTTTTGTATTAGTGTTCCTAAAATTCAGATGTACCGGCCCCCAAACACATTACTTTCTCTAAATCTGGCACCCAAGTCAAGATAATTGCCCAGGCCTGGTCTAAAAGTAGCTAAGCTCCAGGAAAAGCTACTCGTTGAAAAAGTAGCTAAGCTCCCGCCAAGGTACTGGAAAATGTAGTTTGAACTATGTAGCTTAGCTACATGTAGCTTTTTACTGCCCATCACTTGTTGTACTTCTGCTTCATTTTTGTTCTTCAATTCATCTTCCAAGCCAAAAAAAGCAATTTTTGATAATTTGTGGATGTCATCTTATGTCGGTTGGATTCTTTTTTTTGCACCATGACTAGGGAAGGTTGTTTGCATTGGGTCATATAAGTAAAAGCAGTACATATCTCTGATAAAAGAGAAACTAAAGTTCATAGGGAGAGGTTTTGTTTGAATGTCTCAGGGCGTTAAATTGATCGCGACTGGACTGTTCATATTTTCTTAGAAGACCTTTGTCCTCCCATCCGAGCGGGCTTCATCAGTTCATGCTCTCAGACATGGCACAGCCCTAGCCCGTGCGCCCGGTATTGGATCCAAAGTATTTATCCTCGACACGAGGGAGCATGCCTCGGTAATATTAATTTCGCCCGAATGCGGTGTGAAACAACAGCTGCTTAGACACAAAGAAGAGCGACCTCTGCCAGCACAACAACAGTCGTTAGGATGGAATCAGCTAACGAGGATGATTCCATTCCTGTAGAGGATAAATACTGCGGCTCCGGCGCCGGGCGCTAAAACTACAGCTGTCTTTTCCAAGGCTGTGAGCATGAACTGAAGCCAACTCGGACGAGAGGCCAAACGTCTTCCAAGAGCATCTGGACTGTCCAGTTGCGATGGTTTTTATTACCCTGTGAGTACACTGACCTGGATGATTGAGCAGGTTTGTTTTGTTTGGTGGTTAGTTCAGCACCAGGACCTAAAAACACATATCAAGGCATTCGTTGTCACTTTTAGTCACTATAGTCAGTTTTAGTTCGTGGCAAATGTGGGAACTGACAGACATCAGGTTCTTAGTCCGCCCTTTACCCGTCTTTCTTTGTCTGTTGTTTGACAGTCACTCTTCAGTTTTTGTTTTTTTTGGTTCATTTTTGTCAGATCCTTATCTTGCAAGTCATGTTCAAGTCCGTCGGCTTGCAACAGCGGTCGATTTGGTCGCTGCATGACTCAGGATTTTCATGCGATATCCAAGCTTTGGCAAACCAAACCACCAGCTGGTCTTTGGTCATAAATATTCCGCTGTGATCGTAAGTGCTGTGACCCACTTCCTGGCACCGGTTCGAACATATTGGAAGTTTAATTATGAAACAGTGCGCTCTCTCTCTCTGATTGACCCTTAATCTTTTGTAAATCAGCACATTAGGAACCATTGGACAATGGCTGGTTTCGTCTACTGGGTGGTGATAAATGAGAACATTGGCTTGCTGTCGTAGAATGCATGTTTTGATTTTCATTGAACAATCTTTGATGTGTCACTGACTTCATTTCAATGCTCTGAATTAGTCAGATCGGCTCTAAGTAAGCATCCTACAACCCATGGAAACACCTTAATCTGACTTTATTTGGTTTTTGAAAAATCTGACTAACACACCTGGATTGTACGATCGAAAACCATATCTGCCGTCGTATCGCGTATATGCTAATCTCAAAACGCGGGATGTAACCCGGAATTAGATACCTTTCAATAAAAACATAAGCAACAATTTTAATAAAGAGGAGACTACTATTTTCCAGACGCACTTAAAATCATTGTTTTCCCCTCAAAACTCGACAGTGCGCCTTATAACCCTGTGCGCCTAATGTACGGAATAATTCTGGTTTTGCTTACCGACCTTGAAGCAATTTAATTTGGTACATGGTGTAATGATAAGTGTGACCAGTAGATGGCAGTCAAACATAACATATACGTGTAGACTGCAATATGATGGCAATATGACTCAAGTAAACAACACCAACATTGTATATGTTCAATTGAAAATATAGAACATTACACACGGCGCTCAAAAATCTATCCAAATTATTTCAGTACGACTTTGGTAAGCTATGAAACCGCACCGCTTGATGTGCTTCAACATACGAGTATTATGATGTTGTGTGTATAAGGTAAGACATTATCTGGGTTTTTTTTTCGCAATATTATGCCAAAGCAACTTTTGTTACCTTCTGGTACTTGCTGATCTGTATTTGAGATCTGCATGAATCCTGAAAAATTGCGTGCGTTGGCCTTTGTACTCCGTGACAAGGTCGTAGTCGATAAGCTTCTTCTTTTTCTCTATCTTCTTGTTATGGGACATTCATCCTCTACTGTTGCCATTTCTAATATAAAGTAGTGTAAAGTTCTTACTTATATCTGTCAGTAAACTCGCCATGAAAGCGCTAAAACATACCGGTGTAGTGAGTTTACATTATTCACCCAAGGAATTTTAGTTATTAGAGAGTTCGGTTTTTCACGGGACACATTTCCGGCGTTGTTGTTGTTGTTTCCGGATGAGGAGATTCTGCTCCGTTATTGATTGAAGTAAAGTCTGAATGCCATTAAAACAGTTAGCGCCATCTTTTGACACTTCTTCCACCCCCGTCCTTGCACGCTACACCGCTACAACAAAGATGACGGCGAGAAGACGCTGCCGAAGGTGAGCCACGTAAATAAGACTGCCCACAAAACGGCGCATCCTGTATTTGGGATCTGCGTAAGTTCTGAAAAATTACGCATTTCCGCCTTTGTAGTCCGTGATGACGCCGTGGTCGATAAACTTGTTCTTTTTCTCTATCTTCTTGTTATGGGACATTCATCCTTTGCTGTTGCCATTTCTAATTTAAAGTAGTGTAAAGTTCTAACTTATATCTGTCAGTAAACTTGCCATGAAAGCGCTAAAACATACCGGTGTAGTGAGTTTACATAATTCACTCAAGGAAATTTAGTTATTAGAGAGTTCGGTTTTTCACGGGACAAATTTCCGGCGTTGTTGTTGTTGTTTCCGGATGAGGAGATTCTGCTCCGTTATTGATTGAAGTAAAGTCTGAATTTCATTAAAACTGTTAGCGCCATCTTTTGACACTCTCTCCACCCCCGTCCTTGCACGCTACACCGCTACAACAAAGATGACGAGGAGAAGGCGCTGTCGAAGGTGAGCCACGTAAATAAGGCCGCCCACAAAACGGCGCATCCGGAAGCGACTGTCAGAAAGCGGCTTGAAGATGATCTGTAAAAGATCTATGCAACATTTTGACCATAGAACCACCATCACGTTATGTAGACCACAAGGAAGTCTTTTACATTTAGAAAAAAAATGATAATATGACTCCTTTAATGTGCCATATAACCTGGTGCGATCAAGATCAAAAGTTTACCATTCATCAGCAGTGCGCCTTATAATCTGTTGCGCCCTATGGTCCGGAAAATATGGTACTTGCTTCACTACTTAAAAGCATTTTGAAGTGCTTCGATGGGTCGGGGGAAAAAAAGAAGCAAAGATTTATTTAAGAAGGTAGCTAAGGAAAGGGAGAATGCTGACTTAATTCGGACTCCCGGACGAAGTAGGTATGAGATAGAAGAGAACGAAGCAGGTATATTGAAGGCAAATAATATTATTGTCAATAATGATCTGTTCTGCACAACCAGGAAGTTTGTACAGAACAATCGCAACCCTGGTTTGAAGCAAATCGAGGCACGAACGGTCTTTTCCTTCCGACTTGAAACTCCTTCCTTCCATCCACAATGTTTATTCAACCATATTCGAGTCGATCGGAAGTTTTCTTTCCAAACTCCGTCCAAAGTATTCTTCAAACCGACTGCTTCCGCCGGTCTTTGCTTTGGACACACATCCACAGCTCTGAGTGTTACGGTGGGGTTGCAGCTTACTGCGAGGTTTGTTTTCCCAGGATGCAAACGGACGACTCCGGACAGGACTTGCAGGTAGGAACATGATTTAATCGAAATGTAACACTCAGAGAGGTATAAAACAGAAAACAAACCGACGGAACAAGTTGCCGATCGCACCTGAAGCTAAGGCTACTACTTAGAACAGACTAGAGATCACTAGCAGGGGCTAGGAGACAAGCAAAACTTACGTAACAATAGCGTGACACAAACAAAGAAGCCGGACCGACTGACTGGCAAAGGCAGGCTTAAATAATGTCTCTGATTACAAACAGGTGCACGTCCCGAACACAAGAGGCAGGTGAAACTAATACGTAGCCATGGTAACAAACTCAGAGGTGCATAAACAGGAACTATAGGAGTCCAAAACTAACAGAAAACACAAGTGACTCGAAAAACCCACAGACTATGATCCGGGCAGCGGATCATAACACTGAGAGGACCTTTTCGGTCGTAGCGTCATGTCCATGGCGCCATCTTGCATTATTTCTTAATGCCGTCTGCTATTTAACATTAGCGCAGATATTTTGTAATCTGTGCCAACGGTACAGTGGACATCAGGTACAACGAGAACGGGGCCGTTGACTTGCGAGGAGCCGCAAAGACGACTTGTTTTGGTGTGGGGTCAAATCTATGCAATCTACGCTAAAAGAAAGTAAGCGCCCCCCAGTGAACGGGAGGCACACGGCGTATAATTAATAAAGTTAAAGTACCAATGATTAATTAATAAAGTTAAAGTACCAATGATTGTCAGTCACATTAGAGAGAGTGTGTGGACACTGGGACATCACATGTGGGAGTGAAAATACCCAAAAAAATATTTGAAAAATCAGACTAATTTAGTGCATGGAAATTTAGGTATTGTACTTTGAACCGGGATGTTTAATTGCTATTGCCTTTTATCGAAAGTGTTTCATTTGTGCAAAAGGCCAACGCCTGAGATTATTGGTGGGTTTGAAAGCTGGACCGTGCCTCTGATTCATCACCATGCTGTATTCATCGTTGCATGGCTCTTTATCAGGGCATGGTAGGGTTGTCCCGATACCAATATTTTGGTACCGGTACCACTACTTTTCTAAATAAAGGAGACCACAAAAAAATGGCATTATTGGCTTTATTTAAACAAAAAATCTTAGGGTACATTAAACATATGTTTATTATTGCAATTGTGTCCTTAAATAAAATAGTGAACATACTAGACAACTTGTCTTTTATTAGTAAGTAAGCAAATAAAGGCTCTTAATTTGTCTGCTGACATATGCATAGTCATTTATCATTTTATTATTTGGTCAAAATTATAAAGGACAAACTGTAAAAATTGATTATTAATCCACTTGTTCATTTACTGTTAATATCTGCTTACTTTCTCTTTTAACATGTTCTATCTACACTTCTGTTAAAATGTAATAATCACGTATTCTTCCCTCGTTTGATACTTTACATTAGTTTTGGATGATACCACAAATTTAGGTATCGATCTGATACCAAGTAGTTAAAGGATCATACATTGGTCATATTCATAGTCCAGAGACATATTTCTTGAGTTTATAAACATAATATGAGTTTAAAAAAAAGGAAAAAAGACTTTGTGACGATTAAAAATGTCAATGTAATCATAGTACTATCAACGAGATACGCTATTATACTTGGTATCATTACAGTGGATGTCAGGTGTAGATCCACCCATGGCATTTGTTTACATTCAGGAGAACTATCTTTTGATGAGCTATTGTATCCTCCTACGGGATGTAGTGAAGCATGTTTAGCTATTCCTCGTCCTGCAGGGATGATACTTGTAAGAAACACTACCGACTCCAGATGGATGTTAGCCGCTAGCTCGCTAGCCCTGTCTTAAAGCACCACTTCCTGAGGGCGTTTCAGTGTTATAACTTCACTTTTGTATTTAGTTTTTAAGCCAAAATGCGTCTGTTCTCCCTTTTCTGTCTACACACTGTGTCTGCTTGTAAGTACTCTGTGATTGTGTGCTGCCGAACATGCTCCTCTGCTCGTAAAACCAGCAATGCCATGACGTGACGACGTGCCGCCATGCCCGTTAAAAAAACAAAAACGTAACCGGCACTTTTCAAACAGAGTATAGTACTGTTTTTGACTCATTAGTACCGTGATACTATACTAGTACCGGTATATCGTGCAACCCTAGGGCATTGCATGCGATAACCCAAAATACTCGGATCTCAAATCGATGAAATTGATTGAAATGGCATTATTCCATTCTGGGCCCCTAACAAACACCAAATAAGGCATTTGTAAGCCCGAATACCGATGCACTGACAAAAAAGCCAATCCATCACAGACTGTAGTTACATTTTTCAGTCAAGGAGCAAACATGTGCAAAAGGGAAACCGGCGCCTTGACTTTGGAGCATAATTAAGCCTGAAGAGTACTAAATCGCCATCAACCTCAGAAGGTAATAATGTCGAGGAAGAACAATAAACGTGAATGGCAAAATGGAAATCATTTTAAACCGGCGATTAAAGGCCACCGTGTGCCGTACATTTTGTCTGGCTTTGAGATTTTGATGACATCCAAAGTGCAAAGGAACAATGAGCAACTGTGTCTGCACGGCATGCGCGCTTAAGTGTGACATGAGTCGATGAACACTTTATCAAACTCTTGCAGGAAAAGACTTTGCTACGCAGCCACATTCAGAGACAGTGGAAGAATAACAATGGCAATAACACAATAAACGGCCCCGTGTGTATTGTCAATACTTGTGTAATCAGCATAAACCTAAATGTGCAGGGTGGGTGCGGTTGTCAAAGAAATGCAGAATCCCATATATCAGTTTTATTCAACTGCTGGCCCTTGGGCAACAACCGGCCCGCCAGAAATGTTAGTTTGGCCCACCCAACATCACCCAAATAGGCCGAATGCAACCATTCAATCTAGGGTGGCTCACATACGCAGTACCCCTTCCACCCGGCAGGGGGCCACAGTGAGGCATGTGTGTCACAGTGAAGCAGCAGTGGGGCAAGTAGAAGAAGACTACTCAAAAAATGGGATAATCGACTCTCTAATCAGCTAAACAGACTCAATTTTCAAAACTCGACAGTGTGCCTCATAACCCGGTGCGCCTAATGTACGGAATAATTCTGGTTTTGCTTACCGACCTCGAAGCAATTTTATTTGGTACATGGTGTAATGATAAGTGTGACCAGTAGATGGCAGTCAAACATAAGAGATGCGTGTGGACTACAATATGATGGCAACATTTTATATGTTCCACTGAAAATATAGAACATTACACACGGCGCTCAAAAATCTTTCAAAATGTTTTAGTAGGACTTTGGTAAGCTATGAAGCCGCACCGCTTGATGGATTGTCGGCGCATTAAACATAGGAGTATTACTATGGTGTGTGTACAAGGTAAGACATTATCAGGCGTTTTGTTTTGCAATATTATGCAAGCAACTTGTTCTACCTTCTGGTACCTGCTGATCTGTATTTGGGATCTGAGTAAGTTCTGAAAAATTGCGCAGGTCCGCCTTTGTAGTCCGTGCGGAATCCATATTCGATAAGCTTCTTCTTTTTCTCTATCTTCTTGTTACGGGACATTCATCCTCGGCTGTTGCCATTTCTTATATAAAGTAGTGTAAAGTTCTTACTTATATCTATCAGTAAACTCGCCATGAAAGCGCTAAAACATACCGGTGTAGTGAGTTCACATTATTCACCCAAGGAACTTTAGTTATTAGAGTTTTCCGGTCGGACGGTTTTTCACGGGACACATTCGTTGGTGTTGTTTCCGGATGAGGAGATGCTGCGCCATTATTGATTGAAATAAAGTCTGAACGTCATTAAAACAGTTAGCGCCATCTTTTGACACTTCTTCCACCCCCGTCCTTGCACGCTACACCGCTACAACAAAGATGACGGGGAGAAGACGCTGCCGAAGGGGAGCCACGTAAATAAGACCGCCCACAGAACGGCGCATCCTGTATTTAGAATCTGCGTAAGTTCTGAAAAATTGCGCAAGTCCGCCTTTGTAGTCCGTGGTGACGCCGTAGTCGATAAACTTATTTTTCTCTATCTTCTTGTTATGAGACATTCATCCTCCGCTGTTGCCATTTCTAATATAAAGTAGGGTAAAGTTCTTACTTAAATCTGTCAGTAAACTCACCATGAAAGCGCTAAAACATACCGGTGTAGTGAGTTTACATTATTCACCCAAGGAACTTTAGTTATTAGAGATTTCCGGTCGGACGGTTTTTCACAGGACACATTTTTGGTGTTCTTTCCGGATGAGGAGATGCTGCTCCGTTATTGATTGAAGTAAAGTCTGAATGTCATAAAAACAGTTAGCGCCATCTTTTGACACTTCTTCCACTCCCGTCCTTGCACGCTACACCGCTACAACAAAGATGACGGGGAGAAGACGCTGCAGAAGGTGAGCCACGTAAATAAGACCGCCCACAGAACGGCGCATCCTGTATTTTGGATCTGCGTAAGTTCTGAAAAATTGCGCAAGTCCGCCTTTGTAGTCCGTGGTGACGCCGTAGTCGATAAACTTGTTTTTCTCTATATTCTTGTTATGAGACATTCATCCTCCACTGTTGCCATTTCTAATATAAAGTAGTGTAAAGTTCTTACTTATATCTGTCAGTAAACTCACCATGAAAGCGCTAAAACATACCGGTGTAGTGAGTTTACATTATTCACCCAAGGAACTTTAGTTATTAGAGATTTCCGGTCGGACGGTTTTTCACGGGACACATTTTTTGGTGTTTTTTCCGGATGAGGAGATGCTGCTCCGTTATTGATTGAAGTAAAGTCTGAACGCCATTAAAACAGTTAGCACCATCTTTTGACACTTCTTCCACTCCCGTCCTTGCACGCTACACCGCTACAACAAAGATGACGGGGAGAAGACGCTGTCGAAGGTAAGCCACGTAAATAAGGCCGCCCACAGAACGGCGCAACCTGTATTTGGGATCTGCGTAAGTTCTGAAAAATTGCACAAGTCCGCCTTTGTAGTCCGTGGTGACGCCGTAGTCGATGAACTTATTTTTCTCTATCTTCTTGTTGTGAGACAATCATCCTCCGCTGTTGCCATTTCTTATATAAAGTAGTGTAAAGTTCTTACTTATATCTGTCAGTAAACTCACCATGAAAGCGCTAAAACATACCGGTGTAGTGAGTTTACATTATTCACCCAAGGAACTTTAGTTTAAAGAGATTTCCGGTCGGACGGTTTTTCACAGGACGCATGTTTGGTGTTGTTGTTTCCGGATGAGGAGATGCTGCTCCGTTATTGTTTGAAGTCAAGTCTGAACGCCATTAAAACAGTTAGCGCCATCTTTTGACACTTCTTCCACCCCGTCCTTGCACGCTACACTGCTACAACAAAGAGGACGGGGAGAAGACGCTGTCGAAGGTGAGCCACGTAAATAAGACCACCCACAAAACGGCGCATCCTGTATTTGGGATCTGCGTAAGTTCTGAAAAATTGTGCAAGTCCGCCTTTGTAGTCCGTTATGACGCCGTAGTCGATAAACTTATTTTTCTTTATCTTCTTGTTATGAGACATTCATCATCCGCTGTTGCCATTTCTAATATAAAGTAGTGTAAAGTTATTACTTATATCTGTCAGTAAACTCACCATGAAGGCGCTAAAACATACCGGTGTAGTGAGTTTACATTATTCACCCAAGGAACTTTAGTTATTAGAGATTTCTGGTCGGACGGTTTTTCACGG
>NC_084750.1:39684506-39754506 GCF_033978785.1 Entelurus aequoreus | reverse complement strand
TCAAACGCCGAAACATGGGCCGCACCCAGAGGCATATTTGGCGAGATTTGACTGTTCATAAACCGAAAAGGACGCAAATAGAGGCTTTCGTGAAACGAGGTTCCACTGTACAATATGAATAAGTGATCATTCAACATCACAGCAATCTTTGTCCTCTTCACAGAGAAGGTGGGGGGTTGGAGACATCTCCAATGGGCTCCAAGAATGCACCGAGGCCATAAAAGTGTCTTACCTCTGTCAAAACCCAGGCGCAGGCAGCTAAGGAAAAGAACCACAACACCAACATTAAGGTTAAAGGCCTACTGAAAGCCACTACTACCGACCAAGCAGTCTGATAGTTTATATATCAATGATGAAATCTTAACATTGCAACACATGCCAATACGGCCGGGTTAGATTAGTAAAGTGCAATTTTAAATTTCCCGCGAAATATTCTGCTGAAAACGTCTCGGTATGATGACGTTTGCGCGTGACGTCACGGATTGTGCGGCCATATTGGGACAGCATTGTGGCCAGCTATTAAGTCGACTGTTTTCATCGCAAAATTCCACAGTATTCTGGACTTATGTGTCGGTGAATCTTTTGCAATTTGTTTAATGAACAATGGAGATAGCAAAGAAGAAAGCTGTAGGTGGGAAGCTGTGTATTAGCGGCCGGCTGCAGCAACACAAACACGTAGCGGCTACGTCGTAGCCGGTGTTTCATTGTTTACATTCCCGAACGATGACAGTCAAGCTTTACCATTGGCCTGTGGGGAACTGGGACAACATACACTCTTACCAGGAGGACTTTGAGTTGGATACGCATGCTTGTGGAGATGGGACAACAGAGACTCTTACCAGGAGGACTTTGAGTTGGATACGCGCTACCGTGAGTACGCAGCTGCGGCTTCCAAACATTTGATCGCTTGCCCGTACGTGCGTGCCGCTATGTGCATGTCACGTACGTAACTTTGGGGAAATATATGTGCTGTATGAACTTTGGGGAGGTGAACGGTACTTTGGGCTGTGGGATTGAGTGTGTTGTGCGGGTGTTTGAGTTGTATTGGCGGGTTATATGGACGGGAGGGGGGAGGTGTTTGTTATGCGGTATTAATTTGTGGCATATTACATATAAGCCTGGTTGTGTTGTGGCTAATAGAGTATATATATGTCTTGTGTTTATTTACTGTTTTAGTCATTCCCAGCTGAATATCAGGTCCCACCCGCCTCTCACAGCATCTTCCCTATCTGAATCGCTTCCACTGCCCTCTAGTCCTTCACTCTCACTTTCCTCATCCACAAATCGTTCATCCTCGCTCAAATTAATGGGGAAATCGTCGCTTTCTCGGTCCGAATCGCTCTCGCTGCTTGTGGCCATGATTGTAAACAATGTGCAGATGTGAGGAGCTCCACAACCTGTGACGTCACGCTACTTCCAGTACAGGCAAGGCTTTTTTATCGGCGACCAAGACTTGCGAACTTTATCGTCGATGTTCTCTATTAAATCCTTTCAGCAAAAATATGGCAATATCGCGAAATGATCAAGTATGACACATAGAATGGATCTGCTATCCCCGTTTAAATAAGAAAATCTCATTTCAGTAGGCCTTTAAAATTGTGGTTTGGATAATAAAATACTGAAATAATTATTTTGCCACTACACAGACAAGAGTGCTTACTCCGTTTCTTCCATTCTGGATTTTTAACTACTTTTCTGTAAACGTACAAAATGAGGTAAGGAAAAAGTGATTACATTTAGGGGCTGATCCTGATCATTTCTATTTTGTTACCTTATGTTTACATTACGAATTTCAACTTGTGTGTGTGAGTGTACATGCTAGCAGACACGCCTCCCCCCACAGAGACAAACACATTCGATGCCTGACAAGAAGCAGTTTCTTTCATTCCGCTACGGATAGATCAAAAAGTTATGGGCGGGTTTTCTTCTACCTTTCAGGAAAACAGTGATTACATCTTCTTTCGTGTAACGTCAGATGTCCAACTCGGTGTCGCGTAGCCATACCCGCATCTCTGGTCCTAGGTGGAAGAGGCTGGCTTCCGAGGGCGGTCCATATAAGGGGCAGATGTTAATTATATGGTCGGCGGTCTGCTCACTCGCACTGTCCGCCAAGTCCCACGTCTTCATTGATGACCCAAAGCGACCGACCCCAGTCCGTAGACGGTTCAGCGTGGTCCATTGCCAGCGTGGTATGTCGTCTCCTCCGATAGCACCATCTCCTGGGTCCCAAATGTAGCGGTGGACTCGGGAGGGCCCGGCCGACTCCCACTCCTGCTTCCAAGCTGATGCCAACCATGCACCTCTGGAGATGTCCTCAGAGGTGGAGTTGAGCATCAAGTGATTACATTTCGGGACTGGTCTGGATTCAGGACCTATTTTTTACGACTGGGAGATGGGGGCTCTCCAAGTGGGATGGGAAAAGTGTCTCAAAGCTTTGATAAATTAGCAAACACAAGAGTTTAGATGCCAATAGGCTGTCGAGCAGCTAAGAAATATGATATCATGTTTTATTGCAATCTACCGGTTATTTCACTGAGATGAGACACGTGATTTATTTAGTCTGAAGCCATTTTTTTATTAAACGGCTCTTGAAAAAGAGTTGTATATTTTGGTGTGTATACATAACAAACTAGGCAATCGATGCTCCGACAACATCCAATTTTTTATGACAATGACAGTATAGTATTGACACTAAACCCTTTTCCTGGAACCTCGAGTTCCTGGAACTGGGGGTTCCTGTGGAAGTGTGTGGGTTGTGCTTCCACCACATTTCACAGTTCAGTTAGTTTATGCAAATCAGGCTGATGAGGTATGAAGGAATGGTTAAGTAGTGAATATTTGATGTAATCTACCTTTGCCTCCTTTATTCGTAGGTCGTTGCTTCGAGTCCGGCTGAATACTTCATACTCCTCCGTAAATAGGTGTGAAAGCGTCCGTCGTAGCTTTGCGTATCGAAATTGAATTTGTAAAAAAGAATAAACAACAATAAACTGCAGGTGTTTAAAGGCCTACTGAAAGCCACTACTACCGACCACGCAGTCTGATAGTTTATATATCAATGATGCAATCTTAACATTGCAACACATGCCAATACGGCCGGGTTAACTTATAAAGTGCAATTTTAAATTTCCTGCGAAACTTCCGGTTGAAAACGTCTATGTATGATGACGTATGCGCGTGATGTCAATCGTTAAAACGGAAGTATTCGGACACATTGTATCCAATACAAAAAGCTCGGTTTTCATCTCAAAATTCCACAGTATCCTGGACATCTGTGTTGGTGAATCTTTTGCAATTTGTTTAATGAACAATGGAGACTGCAAAGAAGAAAGCTGTAGGTGGGAAGCGGTGTATTAGCGGCTGGCTGCAGCAACACAACCAGGAGGACTTTGAGTTGGATAGCAGACGCGCTATCCGACACTAGCCGCCGACCGCATCGATGATCGGGTGAAGTCCTTCGTCGCGCCGTCGATTGCTGGAACGCAGGTGAGCACGGGTGTTGATGAGCAGATGAGGGCTGGCGTAGGTGGAGCGCTAATGTTTTTAGCACAGCTCTGTGAGGTCCCGTAGCTAAGTTAGCTTCAATGGCGTCGTTAGCAACAGCATTGTTATGCTTCGCCAGGCTGGAAAGCATTAATCGTGTCGTTACAGGTCCAGGGTTTAATAGTATTGTTGAATTTCTGTCTATCCTTCCAGTCAGGGGCTTATTTCTTTTGTTTCTATCTGCAGTTAAGCCCGATGCTATCACGTTAGCTCCGTAGCTAAAGTGCTTCACCGATGTATTGTCGTGGAGATAAAAGTCACTGAGAATGTCCATTTCGCGTTCTCGACTCTCATTTTCAAGAGGATATAGTATCCGAGGTGGTTTGAAATACAAATCCGTGATCCACAATAGAAAAAGGAGAACGTGTGGAATCCAATGAGCCAGCTTGTACCTAAGTTACGGTCAGAGCGGAAAAAGAAAGTCCTGCACTGCACTCTAGTCCTTCACTTTCACGTTCCTCATCCACAAATCTTTCATCTTCGCTCAAATTAATGGGGTAATCGTCGCTTTCTCGGTCCGAATCGCTCTCGCTGCTGGTGTAAACAATGGGGAAATGTGAGGAGCCCTTCAACCTGCGACGTCACGCTACTTCCGGTACAGGCAAGGCTTTTTTTTATCAGCGACCTAAAAGTTGCGAACTTTATCGTCGATGTTCTCTACTAAATCCTTTCAGCAAAAATATGGCAATATCGCGAAATGATCAAGTATGACACATAGAATGGATCTGCTATTCCCGTTTAAATTAAAACAATTCATTTCAGTAGGCCTTTAAAGACCGCGGCTGGGTAAAAAAACGCTGCAAGATAGTTCCCCTGATCAGCGTTCCTCAGCACACAAAAGTCCCTTCAAGTGGAAAGTTCTTTTTGTTCTTCTTTCTCTTCATTGTCAAGTTATTGGAAACGGGAAATAAGCCTTCTAGCATTCTGTAATGGCGGTCCTGCGTTCGAAAAAGTCGTTTTTAGCAAGGCCCATGACTGTGTTCAACCAATCAGCCTGTCCCGAAAAGGTTCCGGTAACATTCCAAAAGTCCCACCTCGTTGGCCGAAACTAAAAAAAGTTCCCGAAGAACCAAATCTACCTGGTTGGTCTTTGGAAATAACTCGCTGTAACTGTAGTTACTGACAGTGGTTTTCTGAAGTGTTCCTGAGCCCATGTGGGGATATCCTTTACACACTGATGTCGCTTTTTGACGCAGTACCGCCTGAGGGATCGAAGATCACGGGCCTTCAATGTTGGTTGTCAGCTTTGCCGCGTACGTGCAGTGATTTCTCCGGATTCTCTGAACCTTTTGATATTACGGACCGTAGATGGTGAAATCCCTAAATTCCTTGCAATAGCTGGTTGAGAAATGTTGCTCTTAAACTGTTTGACAATTTGCGCACTCATTTGTTGACAAAGTGGTGACCCTCGCCCCATCCTTGTTTGTGAATGACTGAGCATTTCATGGAACCTGTTCCCCATTAGCCTGTTCACCTGTGGGATGTTCCAAATAAGTGTTTGATGAGCATTCCTCAACGTTCTCTGTCTTTGTTGCCACTTGTGCCAGCTTTTTTGAAACATGTTGCAGGCATTAAATTCCAAATGAAATAATATTTTCAAAAAATAACAAAGTTTACCAGATCGGACGTTAAATATATTTTCTGTGCAGTCTGTTCAATTGAATATAGGTTGAAAAGGATTTGCAAATCATTGTATTCTGTTTTTATTTACCATTTACACCAGGGGTGTCCAAAGTGCGGCCCGGGGGCCATTTGCGGCCCACAGCTAATTGTTTACCGGCCCGCCACACATTCTGTAAATGCTATTGCAAAAAATAAAAATTAACATTAAAAAAAGTGGAATGAGGTGAAACGAGAAATAGTTTCAATGTTGACACAAAGCTGCCATGCAGGCTGTTTTTTTTTCTTTTGTCTTTCTTTCTTTTTCTTTTTGTGCCACTGCTCCAAAAAAAAAAATAATGACAAAAAATCCATGCTATAATTAATTATTTTCAAAGCTCCAATTAGTTCAAATATTTCACTTTAAAATGTTTTATGTGGCAATATTGCATACATTGTGTAGTTGCCATATAAAAACAAAGTTTTCTTTGACAAAAGAGCATAAAACAAACAAAATAATAATTCAAACGTAAAATCGACAGATATTTCTGAAGTTGATCTCGTGACTTAAGTGTTGAAAGTTTAAAAAAAAAGAAAATAATAAAAATGTATCACTTTATGAGTGGGGCACCTTTTGGATCCCAAATATATTTAGTGGTATTTTATTTATCTTTTCACAGATTACTCAAAAATATGAAATCATTAAAATCAATGGTGTCCTGCATTATTGATCTTTTAGGGCTCTAATTACTAAATACTGCATATTTCAGTTTTACTATAAAAAACAAAGTTGTTTTTGACAGAAAAGCCATAAAACCTTTTTTTTTTTTTTTAAGTCGATATAAAGATTTACTGTAAGCGTTAAATAAAAAATAATAATACAAATTAGACTTTTTTTTAAACATTTTAATAACTGAGACCCTTTATGGTCCCCGGGACCCTTAAAGGTAAAATAAATGGTTTGAAAATGAAAAATATCAAAATGGCCCCCACATGCTTTAATTTTTCCGTTTGCGGCCCTCAGTGGAAAAAGTTTGGACACCCCTGATTTACACAATGTGCCAACTTCACTGGTTTTGTATAATGTATATATATATATATATATATATATATATATATATATATATACTACCGTTCAAAAGTTTGGGGTCACCCAAACAATTTTGTGGAATAGCCTTCATTTCTAAGAACAAGAATAGACTGTCGAGTTTCAGATGAAAGTTCGCTTTTTCTGGCCATTTTGAGCGTTTAATTGACCCCACAAATGTGATGCTCCAGAAACTCAATCTGCTCAAAGGAAGGTCAGTTTTGTAGCTTCTGTAACGAGCTAAACTGTTTCCAGATGTGTGTACATGATTCCACAAGGGTTTTCTAATCATCAATTAGCCTTCTGAGCCAATGAGCAAACACATTGTACCATTAGAACACTGGAGTGATAGTTGCTGGAAATGGGCCTCTATACACCTATGTAGATATTGCACCAAAAACCAGACATTTGCAGCTAGAATAGTCATTTACCACATTAGCAATGTATAGAGTGTATTTCTTTAAAGTTAAGACTAGTTTAAAGTTATCTTCATTGAAAAGTACAGTGCTTTTCCTTCAAAAATAAGGACATTTCAATGTGACCCCAAACTTTTGAATGGTAGTATATATATATATATATATATATATATATATATATATATATAGACTGGAAATAAGCCGTCTAGCATTCTGTAATGGCGGTCCTGTGTTTGAAAAGGTCATTTTTAGCAATGCTCCCAACTGTGTTCAACCAATCAGTCTCTGCCCCGTTAAGGTTCCAGGAACCTGCCAAAAGTCGTTGTAGTTGGCAGGAACTAAAAAAAGTTCCCGAAGAACCAAATCTACCTGGTTGGTCTTTGGAAGAAACACAGGGATAACTTTATTTACCCGGGTAAATGTGGCCTCAGACTTTGAGGGGACCAACATACACAACTGAGGGCTTAGCTTCCAGGTTTGGAATCAAGCCTTGGACTGAGGTGAGGAGGTCACCCGAGATCCTTTAGAACTGATACGGTCTGATCATTAAAGACTTAGCGGGCTGATGAGGATTTGAAACTCTGTTCTAGTTTTTTTAAAGGCCGCCAGAGCAGCGGGTGCAGAAAGATAAACGAAGTGAAGAGAAATTCTCGGCTGAATATGAAAGTCATTTAGAATCCTGTTGAAGCAACTTGATCTAATGAATTGTGTTGGCGCAGGCTTCAACAGATGTATACGTTTTACCGCTAATTCATTTACTCCAGCAGTAACCAGTCTGACACAATGTTTACACTGCCAGGCTTAATCACGGTCTAGTATGCCAACACATGCCCAGGGAAATGCCTGCCACACTCTTCACATGTTTCATATAATTGAGCAAATTATGTAAATGTGGATTAAATGTGTCTCCTGGCAGCATCGTGTACTTACACTACTGTTGATTATTCATTGGGAAACTTCTTGTTGATTGTGCATTTCGACCAGAAGCCTCGTTTTGAGGTGTGCGTGGAACCCTAGGCACAAACCTCAGAATGGACGTACGCGAGTAAACAAAAATCACATTTATAAAACCGTGCTGAGCACCTTTTGTACGCAATCTTCTCGTTAACAATGACACCTGTAGGGAGTTATGCGTAGAAGAGTTCCTACCAAAATCATCTATAAGTGGCTATGATAATTAACACATGAATATGCTGAGTAGCAAGATTGTTTTTGGATATCCGATAAAAGTAGTTGAAATGTGAAAGTCAATATTTGAGAAATCTTATTGTCAACTTCACCGCGAGCGAGAACTGTTGCTGGGATTAACAAAACATGTTCAGTTTGCCCAATCTTTGTCCATCCATTTCCTACCGCTTATTCCCTTCGGGGTCGCGGGGGGCGCTGGAGCCTATCTCAGTTACAATCGGGCGGATGGCGGGGTACACCCTGGACAAGTCGCCACCTCATCGCAGGGCCAACACAGATAGACGGACAACATTCACACTCACATTCACACACTAGGGCCAATTTAGTATATATATATATATATATATATATATATATATATATATATATATATATATATATATATATATATATATATATATATATATATATAATATATATATATATACATGTATATGTATATAATCATATATACATATATACATGTATATGTATATATACTGTATACATCTATATATGATTATATATGTATATATGTGTATATATATGTATGTGTATATATAAATATATATATATATATATTCATATATATATATATATATTCATATATATATATATATATATTCATATATATATATATATATTCATATATATATATATGTATATAAACTTGTATATATATATATGTATATAAACATGTATATGTATATATGTGTATATATACATGTATATGTATATATGTGTATATATACATGTATATGTATATATGTGTATATATACATGTATATGTATGTGTATATATATATATATATATATATATATATATATATATATATATATATATATATATATATATATATATATATATATATATATATATGTGTATATATACATGTATATGTATGTATATATATATGTATATAAACATGTATATGTATATATGTGTATATATATATATATATATATATATATATATATATATATATATATATATATATATATATATATATATATATGTATATATATATATATATATATATATATGTATATAAACATGTATATAAACATGTATATGTATATATGTGTGTATATAAACATGTATATGTATATATGTGTGTATATATATATATATATATATATATATATATATATATATATATATATATATATATATATATATATATATATATATATATATATATATATATATATATATATATATATATATGTGTGTGTGTGTGTTCACGCCCCTACTCTCTAAAAGTCTTCAATGTAGTGTTTGAAGTGCAGAGTGTTCAGTATACTGCATTGCACCAATAAGCCATCATCTGTTCCTAAATGCTATAAAACATTTACATCCACTAAAGCTGGGAATGCCTGCTTGTGTATGGATTAAATACAAACCACAGGCTCTTTTATACAGTAACAAACGACTCATTTGCAATGTTTTACTATTTGAACTTCTATTTAATATCGTCCCTTTGCCATAAACGTCCATTGGCAATGTTACCATGACATCCATACAACCTAACAGAATACTCACTAAGTAGACATTTTATGGCATCTCCTTGTTTTGGTCAAAGTTAACTAACACAGATTTACTCTTGTTGCCATGGTAATCAACAACGTGGTCAAGTGGAGTGACCCCGCCGTGACGTCCTCCTTGCTATATACGGACGTGGACATCTTGACCTCCCGCCGTGCGTGACTTCTCGCAACCGCCGCGGGGCGCCTGCCAACTCCGCTCCATCCAAACCCAGTCAGGGGGAAGCGGCGTGAAATGACAAGTGTGCGAGCACGAATGCACGGTGGCGGCTTGCTAAACGGCGTCAGGCAATTATTTGGTCATCCCGCTTCTAGGTTGCTACAAAATACCGCTGCATGAAATAGTGATAGGTGCCATTAAGTATGGCCGGTGAACAAGGAACATATATTGAACTTTAAAAATTAATCTGGAATCACAGGGGCACATGCATTATTGAAGACGTCTCTATAGCCGAGCAGAGGTCCAGTAAGTAGGGAGGAGATTCCACCAGTATCCTCTCACCACTCTTTGACTCCATGGACTCTTTTATTGTACTGTGGGAGGAAATATTGAAATAGAAACGTTGAATATTTCAAACGAAACTATTGGTTTATTCTACTTCTTGACCCATTAAGTCCTGTTATTGTAATGCTCCTGCAACTAGGGCTCAGCTATTGATTATGTTAGTCAGCCAATAATCACTTTGTTCCTTTAATCACGTAATCGGATAATACACACGTTATAGTTTACGGAAAATATTTGAAATAAACAATTTTTCTGTTTAACGTAACCTTTAGTTTTTTAATAAATGCACACCATTACTCATTAAATGGGTCAAAAAATGTAAAAATCTTAACATATGTTTATTTACAAAACCCAAAACCAGTGAAGTTGGCAGGTTGTATAAACGGTCAATAAAAACAGAATACAATGATTTGCAAACCATTTTCAACTTATATTCAATTGAATAGACTGCAAAGACAAGATACTTAATGTTCAATCTGAGAAACACATTTTTTTTTTGTTGCAAATAATCATTAACTTTGAATTTAATGGCAGCAACACTTTGATAAAAAGTTGGCATAGGAGCATTTTTACCACTGTGTTACATGGCCTTTCCTTTTAACAACACTCAGTAAACGTTTGGGAACTGAGGAGACACATTTTTGAAGCTTTTGAGGTGGAAATCTTTCCCATTCTTGCTTGATGTACAGCTTAAGTTGTTCAACAGTCCGGGGGTCTCCGTTGTGGTATTTTAGGCTTCATAATGTGCCACACATTTTCAATGGGAGACAGGTCTGGACTACAGGCAGGCCAGTCTAGTACCCGCACTCTTTTACTATGGAGCTACGCTGTTGTAACGCGTGGCTTGGCATTGTCTTGCTGAAATAAGCAGGGGCGTCCATGGTAACGTTGCTTGGATGGCAACATATGTTGCTCCAAAACCTGTATGTACCTTTCAGCATTAATGGTGCCTTCACAGATGTGTAAGTTACCCATGACTCGGGGACCAATACACCCACATAGCATCACATATGCTGGCTTTTGAACTTTGCGCCTAAAACAATCCGAATGGTTCTTTTCCTCTTTGGTCCGGAGGACACGACGTCCTCAGTTTCCAAAAACAATTAGAAATGTGGACTCGTCAGACCACAGAACACTTTTCCACTTTGCATCAGTCCATCTTAGATGAGCTCGGACCCAGAGAAGCCGGCGGCGTTTCTGGGTGTTGTTGATAAATGGCTTTGGCTTTGCATAGTAGAGTTTTAACTTGCACTTACAGATGTAGCGACAAATTGTAGTTACTGACAGTGGTTTACTGAAGTGTTCCTGAGCTCATGTGGTGATATCCTTTACACACTGTCAGTTTTTGATGCAGTACCGCCTGAGGGATCCTAGGTCACGGTCATTCAATGTTACGTGCAGTGATTTCTCCAGATTCCCTGAACCTTTTGATGATATTACAGACCGTAGATGGTGAAATCCCTAAAATCCTTGTAATGGCTCGTTGAGAAATGTTGTTCTTAAACTGTTCAACAATTTGCTCACGCATTTGTTGACTATGTGGTGACCCTCGCCCCATCCTTGTTTGTGAATGACTGAGCATTCCATGGAATCTGCTTTTATCCCCAATCATGGCACCCACCTGTTCCCAATTAGCCTGTTCACCTGTGGGATGTTCCAAATACGTGTTTGATGAGCATTCTTCAACTTTCTCAGTCTTTTTTGCCACTTGTGCCAGCTTTTTTGAAACATGTCGCAGGCATCAAATTCCAAATGAGCTAATATTTGCAAACAATAAGAAAGTTTTCCAGTTCAAACGTTACAGTAAGCATCTTGTCTTTGGAGTCTATTCAATTGAATATAAGTTGAAAAGGATTAGCAAATCATTGTATTTTGTTTTTATTTACCATTTACACAACGTGCCATCTTCACTGGTTTTGGGGTTTGTACTAAAGCTGAAGCAATATATAATAAAATACCAATATGGCCCCCGTCAAAGTTTTGACACCCATGGACTAAAGTTTTAAAACAACATTTTTTGATTTGTGAATCGATATTAAAGCATAGAGTTCTGGTATCGATATTTCAGTATTGATCCGAGTAGCTCATGACAGTGAAGTAAATTAATTAACTCATACTATGTTTTGCTTATAGTGACTGTTTATATTTATCTTGGAGATAGCAAACCACCAGGTTTAAATAAATAGTGGTATTTCAGTTTGAGCATAAACGTAAGATAAGGCCCCTTAGTTTTACATCCGCGGGTGGATTGGATCACTTCTCATAGGAAAGAGGCCCTAATTGGGACTTCGAAATGCAAAAATGATAGCGCTATCCTTGAGAAGAGACTACATGTCCAACATTTAAGTTATGACGTAAAACAGTTGTTTTCCAGACACTTATACACGGACATCTCCTTTTGTGGTCAGGGTGTGCTGTCCTGACTTAGCACACACCCAGAGACAGAAAGGCATACTTGCCAACCTTGAGACCTCCAAATTCGGGAGATGGGGTGGGGGGCGGTGTTTGGTGGTAGCTGGGGGTGTATATTGTAGCGTCCCGGAAGCGTTAGTGCTGCAAGGGGTTCCGGGTATTTGTTCTGTTGTGTTTATGTTGTGTTACGGTGCGGATGTTCTCCCGAAATGTGTTTGTCATTCTTGTTTGGTGTGGGTTCACAGTGTGGCGCATATTTGTGATTGTGTTAAAGTTGTTTAAAGTTTAAAGTTCAGTGTGACCTGTATGGATGTTGATCAAGTATGCCTTGCATTCACTTATGTGCGTGTAAAAGCCGCATATATTATGTGACTGGACCGGCACAGGTTGTATGGAGGAAAAGCGGATGTGACGACAGGTTGGAGAGGACGCTAAAGGCAGTGCGTTTAAGGCACGCCCCCAATATTGTTGGAAATCGGGAAAAAATCTGGAGAATGGTTGCCCGGGGAGATTTTCGGGAGGGGCACTGGAATTCGGGAGTATGCAGAAAGGAGGAATATAAAAACTGATGGTTTGGCTCCTCCAAGTTAGGAGAGACACGTTTTCTTGACCTGACCTCCTCCAGGAACTGCGGTCCTGTATAATGACATTCGCTTGTAATAAAGCAACTTTTGGTCCAGAAAAGTGTCTCCGGACGAGGACGACAAGACCATGTGACAGCCGTGATGTTCAAAGACAAGATCAAAGCCACGCCTCTTTTTTGAATGTCTTTTTTATTTTTCTTTAAATCAAGAACTGTGCAGAAGCAGTTTCTGAGATGCCCAAATCCCAAAGCTCAACTTCAGATACGCGTCAAAAAGTGCAGCGCCTTTAATTAAAGTAACGCCTTTAACGCATGCACTGATAGAAATCTCTCCTCGGACCGCCTTCCTTTTTTCTTCCAATTCCGCGACAGAATGAGTGATCCCTCGGGAAAATCATGCACGGCCGCCAGGCTGATTGCGCCATTCATCCAAGTGTTATTACAATCAGCCCGACGCCGGCAAATTGCCGATAGGTGATGCTTCGGGGAGAGAAAGCCACGAGCAAAAGAAAAGGGGAGCCAAGATGCTATCGAAGACGGCCGCCATTGACAACTTTTAATTTGCCCAAACTGTCATGGCCGCCGGCCTTTTGTTTGTCGCCGCAGTCGGAATTGTGTTTAGATTCCCTGTGATATTCAATTCATGAAGGCCGGAAAAGTGATTTTTAGCTGTTATTGCCTCGATGGTGTATCATAGCAGCCCCTTTAGAGAGCAGGGGTGTGCGCGGGTAGGTCAGCGTGTGTGTGTGTGTGTGAGAATGGAGACGAAGCGAGGGGAGAAATTGGACTGTCTGGCAGAATTACAGTGGCTATCAAACACTGCCGCTGCAGCAATGCTCATAATCAGAGTTGGAGAGGCAAATTGACTGCTGAATAGATTTGGAGTTTCGCCTCCGGTCGAAAATGCGCTGTCAAAACCCAAATGGAAGCCTTGCCGGATTTCTTTTTTTTTTTTTTTTTTACAGTCCAAATGAGTCATTTATAACGCCGTGGCTGACCTTTGACCGCCGGGAGGATGTGTCATTCATTTAGGCTAATGGCCTCATTTCTGCTCGGAATATGTCCGACACGAGCAGACAGAGGAAGCCGCCGAGACCGGATCGGATTCATCAAGTTATTTGGCACTAAATGTACAAAGAGGATATTGGACCGTTATTAAAATGTCTTTTGGCTGCGGAGTCGTGGCCTCCCTGTGGGTGGAGGAGGCCTCCCTGTGGGTGGAGGAGGGGTTTGACACTTTCCAGGAGTGATTCCACAGCCGCACGTTGACGCGGATTCAGAGTTAAGTCGAGCAGCGCTAGTCAGTGAGCTAAGAACCACACATGCTCAACTTGGTCACCGATGCTGCTGTTACTGAGGTTGACACAACGCTGGCATCCAATACACTCACCCTCAAAACCTCACTCTCATCAGGGTCACGGCACCAGTCCAACTGTGAGGCATCACACGGACCAGGCCTGCACTGTTACGGGCTCGACCCCCCACGTCCACACATACCTATTGACTGAAAGTTAAGTCGAGCAGGGCGAGCCAGCGAGCTAAAAACACTCAATCTCAAAACCTCACTCTCATCAGGGTCACGGCACCAGTCCAACTGTGGGGCATCACACGGACCAGGCCTGCACTTTTACGGGCTCAACCCCCCATGTCCACACATACCTATTAACTGAAAGTTAAGTCAAGCAGGGCTAGCCAGCGAGCTAAAAACTCTCAATCTCAAAACCTCACTCTCATCAGGGTCACGGCACCAATCCAACTCTGAAGCATCACATATACCAGGCCTGCACTTTTACGGACTCGACCCCCCCATGTCCACACATACCTATTGACTGAAAGTTAAGTCGAACAGAGCTAGCCAGCGAGCTAAAAACTCTCAATATCAAAACCTCACTCTCATCAGGGTCACGGCACTAGTCCAACTGTGAGGCATCACACGGACCAGGCCTGCACTGTTACGGGCTCGACCCCCCATGTCCACACATACCTATTGACTGAAAGTTAAGTCGAGCAGAGCAAGCCAGCGAGCTAAAAACTCTCAAGCTCAAAACCTCACTCTCATCAGGGTCACGGCACCAGTCCAACTGTGGGGCATCACACGGATCAGGCCTGCACTTTTACGGGCTCAACCCCCCATGTCCACACACACCTATTAACTGAAAGTTAAGTCAAGCAAGGCTAGCCAGCGAGCTAAAAGCACTCAATCTCAAAACCACACTCTCATCAGGGTCACGGCACCAGTCCAACTGTCAGGTATCAAACAGACCATGCCTGCACTTTTACGGGCTCGACCCCATGTCAACACATACCTATTGACTGAAAGTTAAGTCAAGCAGGGCGAGCCAGTGAGCTAAAAACACTCAATCTCAAAACCTCACTCTCATCAGGGTCACGGCACCACTCCAACTGTGGGGCATCACACGGATCAGGCCTGCACTTTTACGGGCTCAACCCCCCATGTCCACACACACCTATTAACTGAAAGTTAAGTCAAGCAAGGCTAGCCAGCGAGCTAAAAGCACTCAATCTCAAAACCACACTCTCATCAGGGTCACGGCACCAGTCCAACTGTCAGGTATCAAACAGACCATGCCTGCACTTTTACGGGCTCGACCCCATGTCAACACATACCTATTGACTGAAAGTTAAGTCGAGCAGGGCTAGCCAGCGAGCTAAAAACACTCAATCTCAAAACCCCACTCTCATCAGGGTCACGGCACCAGTCCAACTGTGAGGCATCACACAGACCACGCCTGCACTATTACGGGCTCGACCCCATGTCAAAACATACTTATTGACTGAAAGTTAGGTCAAGCAGGGCTAACCACCGAGCTAAAAACACTCAATCTCAAAACCCCACTCTCATTAGGGTCACGGCACCAGTCCAACTCTGAGGCATGATAGTTGTTCGTGTGCCATGTTGTTCCAGACCACAGCAAACGTTACCTAGCCTGCAAAGATTGTAATACATCCATTAGAAGAAGACAGCCTGCCTCCCAGAACTCCTCCCATGTCCATCTTAGATGAGCTCAGGCCCAGCGAAGCCGACGGCGTTTCTGGGTGTTGTTGATAAACGGTTTTCGCCTTGCATAGAAGAGTTTTAACTTGCACTTACAGATGTAGCGACCAACTGTAGTTACTGACAGTGGGTTTCTGAAGTGTTCCTGAGCCCATGTGGTGATATCCTTTACACACTGATGTCGCTTGTTGATGCAGTACAGCCTGAGGGATGGAAAGTCACGGGCTTAGCTGCTTACGTGCAGTGATTTCTCCAGATTATCTGAACCCTTTGATGATATTACGGAGCGTAGATGGTGAAATCCCTAAATTCCTTGCAATAGCTGGTTGAGAAAGGTTTTTCTTAAACTGTTCAACAATTTGCTCACGCATTTGTTGACAAAGTGGTGACCCTCGCCCCATCCTTGTTTGTGAATGACTGAGCATTTCATGGAATCTACTTTTATACCCAATCATGGCACCCACCTGTTCCCAATTAGCCTGCACACCTTTATCAGTATTTATTGCCACCTTTCCCAACTTCTTTGTCACGTGTTGCTGGCATCAAATTCTAAAGTTAATGATTATTTGCAACAACAAAAAAAAGTTTATTAGTTTGAACATCAAATATGTTGTCTTTGTAGCATATTCAACTGAATATGGGTTGAAAATGATTTGCAAATCATTGTATTTCGTTTATATTTACATATAATACAGTTTTTTGTATTTTTGGTCCAATATGGCTCTTTCAACATTGTGGGTTGCCTAGCCCTGTCCTAACCTAACATGTCAAGAGAAGTATTAGCTAAGAAGAGTTTGCTTCATTTCATCACAACGCAAGTGTTTCCACACGCCGACATGTGAAGTAAACGGACCCAATTAGAACCAACTAGCGCTGCCACGTCTCCTCAAACACCTGACTGCGTTATCTAAAAGGTCCGCCTTTGAATATTGACTCTGACAGAATTTAAAAAATAATAATAAACGCTCGCCGGCATTAGATCGTTTCTGAGTGGCTCTAATGTCCTCGCGTGACAGTGTTGGTTTTCTCCGACTGGGTGGAGAGCGGCGTTGGGAGGCTGGCTGGACTACCTGCCACGGGATATCACGGCGAGCAGCGCACGGGCCTGGCTGCAACTCAAAGCACATCTGACAGCAGGAGCCGCACAGCACCATTAGCGCGTGTCCGCACATATTCAGGAAAAAAAATCTGATGAGGTGCTTAGCCAGGTAATTCGTGTCTGGATCATCCAAATAGTTGTACATACTGATAAAATTGCCGCCCTGACATGTGAAAGGCCATCATTGGAATTGAAAAGCTTGTGCCAGAACACAAGAAATACACTATATTGCCAAAAGTATTTGGCCACCTGCCTTGACATCCCATTCCTAACCCATAGGGTTCAATATGATGTCAGGTACACCTTTTGCAGCTATTACAGCGTCAACTCTTCTGTGAAGGCTGTCCACAAGGTTGCGGAGTGTGTTTATAGCAGACCTGGGCATTATGCGGCCCGCGGGCCGCATCCGGCCCTTTGTGCGTCCCTGTCCGGCCCGCGTGAGGCCAATTATAAATTACAAAATACATTTAAAAATGTATCTATGTCGAGTGTGCAATACAACGGTGCTGCTTTTGTTTTGAAGATCGTTATTTGTATTACTTCCGTGTGGACGTACGCGTGTGCGTGATTGTGAGTGAATGTGAACAGCTGCAATCACAAATTACAAAATAAAGTTGAAAAAACATCTATGTCGTGCGCGCAATACAACTGTGCTGCTTTTATTTTGAAAAGTATTATTTATGGGCGTATGTCCGTGTGTAACCTGCGAGTGAAGGTGCACATGCAGCGACAAGTGATGCACGGTTTACACCCGAGACGCTAAAAAGAGAAAAGTTGATGAAGAATGGCGTGTTTCCAACAAGACGTGGACTGCCAAGCAACGTTCCCTCTAAGGTGCGCGCCTGCGCAATTGCGCACTGCTCAAGCATCCGCTGCGCGCAGTAAATATATGCCGCGCACCAAATCAAATCCCATCTGAATTCTAAACAAAATAAACATATTTATTCTATGTAATTTTGCAATGCAACTTTGAGTGACAGTGACAACAAGCGGCCCTAACGGTGTTCGTCAACACCGCTCAATTGAACACCGTTCAATTATTATTAATAATAATAATAATAATAATAACTGGGATTTATATAGCGCTTTTCTAAGTACCCAAAGTCGCTTTACATGTTAAAAACCCATCATTCATTCACACCTAGTGGTGGTAAGCTACTTTCGTAGCCACAGCTGCCCTGGGGTAGACTGACTGTAACGTCTATCTATCGAGATGCTTCGAGGACAGGAATTATATCGATCACTTTATTGAGCAAAACTGTTTATATTCGGACATAACCACACCAAAAACATGAGTAAAACACTTCTATCTCGAAAAACTAGTCATTTTCTGCCGTACAAACCAGGCCAAAACCAAATTGTCATCTGTCACCAACATGCATAGCACTAAACCACTGGTGCGTTTATGGCCACACAAAAAGTCGGACAACTCAAACACCACACAGTTACACTATGACTCCTCAGTCATACGTGTGCTTATTTTACTGTCATTTATTATTAATGTTAATTTATTTATATTAGTCATGGAATGCTGTTACACACACTATGTTGAAGTATTACTATTATTATTATTATTATTATTATTATTATTATTATTATTATTATTTATCTTACGGTATATATCAAAAATAATATTGAGCAAAATTTAATTGAAATATTGTCGATGTGGCCCTCCAGCAGTGCCCGGGTTGCTCATGCGGCCCCCAGTAAAAATTAATTGCCCACCCCTGGTTTATAGGAATTGTCCACCATTCTTCCAAAAGCGCATTGGTGAGGTCACACGCTGATGTTGGTCGAGAAGGCCTGGCTCTCAGTCTCCGTTCTAATTCATCCCAAAGGTGTTCTATCGGGTTCAGGTCAGGACTCTGTGCAGGCCAGTCAAGTTCGTCCTTACCAGACTTTGTCATCCATGTCTTTATGGAGCTTGTTGGAAAAGGAAGGGGCCCGCTTCAAACTGTTCCCACATGGTTGGGAGCATGGGATTGTCCAAAATGTTTTGGTATCCTGGAGCATTCAAAGTTCCTTTCACTGGAACTAAGGGGCCAAGCTCAACTCCTGAAAAACAACCCCACACCATAATTCCTCCTCCACCAAATTTCACACTCGGCACAATGCAGTCCGAAATGTAGCGTTCTCCTGGCAACCTCCAAACCCAGACTCGTCCACCAGAAAGCGTGATTCATCAGTCCAGACAAGGCGTCTCCACTGTTCCAGAGTCCAGTGGAGACGTGCTTTACACCACTGCATCCCACGCTTTGCATTGGACTTGATGATGTATGGCTTAGATGCAGCTGCACGGCCATGGAAACCCATTCCATGAAGCTCTCTGCGTACTGTACGTGGGCTAATTGCAAGGTCACATGAAGTTTGGAGCTCTGTAGCAACTGACTGTGCAGAAAGTCTTTGGACTATGCGCTTCAGCATCCGCTGACCCCTCTCTGTCAGTTTACATGGCCTACCACTTCGTGGCTGAGTTGCTGTTGTTCCCAAACTATTCCATTTTCTTATATTAAAGCCGACAGTTGACTTTGGAATATTTAGGAGCGAGAAAATTTCACGACTGGATTTCACCAATTACAGACCCATTTCTCTTTTGCCTCAGTTCTCAAAAATCTTAGAGAAACTATTTAACTCTCGACTTGAATCTTTTCTCGAGAAGCATCATATAATCAATGACGGTCAGTATGGCTTTAGGTCCAAACGAACAACCTCAATGCCGATAACTGAAGCCATTGAAGAAATTACTAATGCACTGGAGCAGGGGTGTCAAACTCAAATACAGAGGGGGCCAAAATTTAAAACTGGCCCGCGGCCAAGGTTGAACAAATTAACCTTTTAATAGGGACCCAAACAAGTTTTGCATTAAATATTGAACAAGCAAGGCTTATATAATTTTATAGTGACATGCAAAATCGAGTTTCAAATAATAATAATAATTAAAAAATATCAATGGCATATCAAATACAATTTAAATAAAAATTGAATGCCTCTTTTCTATTTGCAGCCTTCTGAGGTAAATATCAACATTAACTTTTTCCACAGGCTAATAAATTTGAAAAATAAATAACAATAAACCAACCATTCAGGACTTCAAACTGCTCAGTTTGCAACACACTGATCTAATCTGATTTGGCTAAGCCAGATACCTGCCATCTTTTCTTGGATGCTAGTTCATTAATGTCGGGGCTCAGGCTTTGAGCTGAGGCAACCTTCATTATCGAACGAAGGTGTTCATCAGTCATTATATCTCGTATTCCACAGTCTTGGGGGCGTGCCTTACAGGCACTGCTTTTAACGTCCTCTACGAGCTGACGTCACGTCCGCTTTTCATCCATTCTAACAACGTGCCCGCCCAGTCACAAGATATGAGCGGCTTCTATACGCACACACACGTAAATGCAACGCATACTTCATCAACAGCGATACAGTTTACACTGAGAGTGGCCGTATAAGCAACTTTAACATTGTTAAAAATATACGCCACACTGTTAATCCACACCAAAGAAGAATGACACACACATTTTGGGAGAACATCCGCACAGTAACACAACATAAACACAACAGAACAAATACCCAGAACCCTTTGCAGCACTAACTCTACAAAATACACCCCTACTACCTCCAAACCCCAATCTTTATTGATCTAAAGTAAGCCTTTGATACCATTAATCATTCAATTCTACTAGATCAGGGGTCGGCAACCCGCGGCTCCGGAGCCGCATGCGGCTCTTTGACCACTCTGATGCGGCTCAGCTACATACTTGCCGACCCCCCGATTTTCCCAGGAGACTTATGGATCTCAGTGTCTCTCATAGATAACTCCCAGGGAAAATATAATCCTATTTACACTCTAATTACTAAATAAAGGGAGTGCCCTTATTGCACTGCAGTAATTGTCCTCTATAGCGTTTACAAACAGCGTGCCATCCCAGCCACATGTTGTACGTTTTGTTTTTTCTTGCACACATAGGAGACAGCAAAGCATACTTAGTCATCAGCCACACAGCTTACACTGACGGTAGCCGTATCAAACAACTTTAACATTGTTACGTTACAAATATGCGCCACACTGTGAACCCACACCAAAAAAGAATGAAAAACACATTTCTGGAGAACATCCCACCGTAACACAACATAAACACAACACAACCAATACCCAGAATCCCATGCAGCCCTAACTCTTCCGGTCTACATTATACACCCCCGCTACCACCAAATCCCCCCACACATCAACCCCCCCACCCCTCTCCGTGCGTTGGTTGAGCGGAAGAGTTAGGGCTGCATGGGATTCTGGGTATTGGTACCGTCAGTGTAAGATGTGTGGCTGCTGAGTTAGTACGCCTTGCTGTCACTTAGGTGAGCAAGCTGAAACTGCATTCTGCATGTGGTCGAGCGGGTACGCTGTTTAGGCAGGCTGTAGAGGGCGCCAAAAGCAGTGTCATCACACCCTGATATTCGGGAGTTTCCCGGGAAAAATGAGAGGTTTGGCAAGTATGACGCTATCAAGCGCCATTTATACAAGATAGCCATTTATACAACTCGCGGGCCGCACTAACATCAAATTTCCACATTAAAGTGCATGCCGGTGCGTGTGTCGGAGACCCCTGGTTAACATAGCACAAAGCGTTTAAGCTTTGTATGCGGTGTTTTTCATTTTAATTTTTTTTGTGGCTCCCATTATTTTCTTTAATTTGTGAAACTTGCCAAAATGGCTCTTTGAGTGGTAAAGGTTGCCGACCCCTGTACTAGATCAAATGGAAAGATATGCAATTAGGGGTCTGGCTGGAGACTGGGTAAAAAGTTATTTAACAGGGAGGGTACAGTTTGTAAAAATGGGTCAATATTTATCTGATACTCTTGGCATTGCTTGCGTTGTCCCCCAAAGGTCCGTGTTGGGGCCTGTTAGAATAATTATGTGTAAGTTATCACACAACTCTTATGCTTAAAGGCCGTTGTTTTAGTTATTACCAATTGTGCTGAAGTTGTACTTTTTCTATCTGTGCAAAGGGACAACTGGCAATCCAGGATTGCGAGCCGTCTTGTATCAGTGTTTGTGTCCAGAGCATCGAGTACCGTGACGCAGACAAAGCAGAGACGGGGCGATATCACGGGTGTCAGAACATTTCCATTTCTGAATAATCATACATTGTGTCCAGCTGGGGCTGCTGAAATTACCCCCCTTCCTTCAGAAGCAGCCTCAGTGATGGAACCAGGGACCTCCCAAATAAATAGAGGAGCACGTGGGACTGGACCTTAGAGCGTGGTGGGAGATTGTAACTGAGTGTGCAGCCCCAAACGTCTCTCCTCATTGAGCCAAATTGAACTCTGTCTCTGCATGAGTCCTTGCTTCTTGTCTGTTTAATAGATGTCATCAGTGTTTGAACTGTTTAATGTATATATTAATGATATGTTTAATACATCCAAAGGACTGAAATGTATACTATTTGCAGACACAAATATATTCTACACAAATAAATTATCCTTGAATATAAATAAAACTAAGATAGCGATGTTTGGAAATCGTAACATAACGTCTGAACAGAAAATAAGTATCGATTAGGCTTTTTGCCGATATCCGATATTCCAATATTGTCCAACTCTTTAATTACCGATACCGATATCAATCGATACAGTCGTGGAATTAACACATTATTATGCCTAATTTGGACAACCAGGTATGGTGAAGATAAGGTCCTTTTTTTTTTTTAATTAATAAAATAAAATAAGATAAATAAATTAAAAACATTTTCTTAAATAAAAAAGAAAGTAAAACAATATAAAAACAGTTACATAGAAACTAGTAATTAATGAAAATGAGTAAAATTAACTGTTAAATGTTAGTACAATTAGTGGACCAGCAGCACACAATTAGTGGACCAGCAGCACACAATCATGTGTGCTTACGGACTGTATCCCTTGCAGACTGTATTGATATATATTGATATATAATGCAGGGACCAGAATATTAATAACAGAAAGAAACAACCCTTTTGTGTAATTGAGTGTGAATGATTATCTGGGTTGTGTTGATTTAATAAAAAAAACAAAACAAAAAAAAAACAACGATACCAATAATAAAAAAAACAGATACCGATATTTTCCGATATTACATTTTAAAGCATTTATCGTCTAGTATTGATAGTACCCAAATTGAAATCGTAAATGAGAATACATTTTTGGGAGTCATAATTGATAGTAAACTATCATGGAAACCTCATGTCAGACACATTAAAACGAAAATCTCCGAAAGCCTCTCAATTATAAACAAAGCAAAATATTTTCCCTAAATATGAAAATGCACTCCGTACTCTATACTGCACCTTGGTACTGCCATACCTTACATACTGTGTTGAAGTATGGGGGAATACTTACCACAACACAATTCATAATCGGATCATATTACAGAACAGAGCAGTGCGGATCATTCACAACGTTGTTTTTTTTTTAGAACATACTCATAATCTGTTGATGCAATCAAAGTTGCTCAAACTTGATGACCTTGTTAAATATAATACATTAATAATCTTTGTAGAGGTTGCCCTCTAGTGGGTTCTTCAGACCACCACACACTGCCAGGAATTCACGAGGTGCGAGCCTTTTGCTTCCCAGCAACAAGTCTTTTCTGCGTCTGCCCAGCAGCACCTCCAACGCCAACTACTCGTCTCATCACGGCTGCTGCTAATAAAGGCGACAGGTGATTAGATAACAAGGCCCACCTGGGCCAACTACGCACCTGTCGCTGTCTTCGAGGCCGGTCCTGGCAACACCCCGTTCCGCGGCAGGCCCGCAGGCCACGCCCCCCTCCACAATCTTATATAAAGCATTTAAGAAATTATTTCCGCCTAATCTACAACGTTTTTTTTTCTTCTATAAAACGAGTGCAGGCTCATAACTTGAGAGGCTTTGGATATTTCTCATTGCCGAGAGCTCAAACCACTCCTAAACGTTTTTGTGTGTCTGTATGCGGAGTAAAACTGTGGAACAAACTAGACTTACAACACAAGCAATGCCAAACTATTCATCGATTTAAACTGTTATACAAACATCGGGTCTGGTTCAAATATAGAGATGAGGGTCTTTAATTTGTTAACATGTGCTCAATGTTTCCTTAGCATTATTGCTATGTTGTCTATTACCATTGTTGGTATGTTGTCTTTACCAATATTGCTATGTTGTCTGTTACCATTGTTGGTATATTCATTCTTCCTACATTATTGGTATATTCATTCTTCCTACATTGTTGATACAGTGTAATACTTATTGTTACCTGTGGTAATGCCACTATGATACAACATTTGTATTTTTTTTAAATTACTTTTGTTATTTGTATAATTTCCATTCCCTTTCAGGCAAAACTGGACAATCATGCATTACATACTATACATTACCTTTTGCATTATATTAATTTATATTATTATGTATTGTCTATCTTGTACTTTTCTTTTTTTTTATGTCACTGCCTGAAATAAATGAATACAAAAATGAATATTGTGAACATGCGAGTAGAGTGCCGAAAAGAAAACTGACACAGGTTCAATCCCATACAACGCCGTCAATTGACTTATTGCGGTAGCTCCATTCCACTTCACCCACTCGCTCTCGCTACAGTAAGTGGTCTCTGCTCGAAAGCCCTAAAACCGACCGCAAATTGTTCTTCCCAGCATGCAACTGGTGGAGATCAGGATTAAATTACAGTTGAAAGACTTGCTCACATTGACAGAGTGTCTTGTTTTGAACTCATCATCCAACCCGCTAGAGCAGTGGTGTCAAACTCATTTTAGATCGGGGGCCCACATGGAGAAAAATCTACTCCCGAGTTGGAAGGACTGGTAAGATCACGGCACGATAACTTAAAAACAAAGACAACTTCCGATTGTTTTCTTTGTTTAAAAATAGAACAAGCACATTCTGAAATTGTGCAAATCATAATGTTGTTGGGGTTTATTTACACTTACATGTTGCGGTTAATAGTATTCTACCTTTATTTGTCGTTATTTATATTTTCCTAATAAATGATGTGATAATGTTCATCAGTCAACTCATTGGTGTTCATTTTCAATCTATCAAGATAAACAAATTATGTCAAAATCAAATGACAGTATTTTGTTTATGTAGTCTGATCATTTTCCTCGACTGATGTACTAACATCATGTGGTTTATTTTCTACATATGTAGCATCATCTACAAAGATACAAATAATTGCTATTTCGACATCCAGTGGACACATTTAGAACAGCTGTTTGTTTTTTTCATTCAAAAATGTAAAGTTAATTTTTATACTTAGAAAACTCATCCCACGGGCCGGATAAAACCTGTTCGCGGGCCTGAGCCGGGCCGTACATTTGGCACCCCTGCGCTACAATGTGACGAAGCTCGGAACTCATCATACTCGTGTGTAAGATCAACGTCCTTCGTTGAAATGCTATGACTCGATTACAAGGCAGTGAAACTTCAGTATGAAAAACAGTATAAATAGAACATACTACAACTAGGGTTGTACGGTATACTGGTACTAGTATAGTATTGCGGTACTACTGAATCAAAAATGGTACTATACTCTGTTTGAAAAGTAACGGTTCCCCCTTTTTTTTTTTTTACGGGCATGATGGCGCGTCGTCACGTCATGACATTGCTGGTTTTAGAAGCAGAGGAGCATGTTCGGCAGCGCACAATCAGAGAGTACTTACTGTAGACAGAAAAGGGAGAACGGATGCATTTTGGCTTAAAAAGTAAAGATAAAGGTGAAGTTATAACACTGAAACGCCCTCAGGAAGAGGTGCTTTGAAACATGGCTAGCTAGCTAGCGGCTAACATCCATCCACAATCGGCAGTGTTTTAGCTACTTCTAAATCACTAATCCTCGCCTCCATGGCGACAAATAAAGTACGTTTCTTACAAGTAGCATTATCACTGCAGGACCAGGAATAGCTAAACATGCTTCACTACACACCGTAGGAGGATACAATAGCTCAGCGGCGTCACAATGTAAACAAATGCCATGGGTGGATCTAAATCTAACATCCACTGTAATGATACCAAGTACAATAGCGTATCTAGTCGATACTACTATGATTACATCTGCATTTTTTATCGTCACACAATCTTTTTTCCTTTTTAAAAAAATTCACATTATGTTTATAAACTCATGAAATACATCCCTGGACACATGAGGACTTTGAGTATGATCCTGTAACTGCTTGGTATCGGATCGATATCTACGTTTGTGGTATCATCCAAAACTAATGTAAAGTATCAAACAAGAGAAGAATAAGTGATTTTTACATTTTAACAGAAGTGTAGATAGAACATGTTGAAATGGAAAATTACCAGATATTAACAGTAAATGAACAAGTGGATTAGTAATTATTTTTCACAGTTTGTCCTTTATAATTTTGACAAAATAATAGAATGATAAATGACACAATATGTTACTGCACATGTCAGCAGACTAATTCGGGAACCTTTGTTTGTTTACTTACTACTAAAAGACAAGTTGTCTTGTACGTTCACTATTTTATTTAAGGACAAAATTGTTCTTAGATTGCAATAATAAACATATGTTTAATGTACCCTAAGATTTATTTTTGTTAAAATAAATCCAATAATGCCCTTTTTTTATGGTCCCCTTTATTTAGAAAAGTATCGAAATACATTTTGGTACCGGTACCAAAATATTGGAATCGGGACAACCCTAACTACATCTATAGTACCTTATTTTTTGGACTATAAGGCACATGTCATGATCCGTGGTTCGGGTCATGTTTTTGTTATATTCTGTTAGTTTTAGACTCCATAGTTCCTGTTTTTGTGCACCCTTGTTTGTTTTAGTTACCATGGCGACTTATGATTTTCACCTGCCTCTGGTGTTCGGGACGTGCACCTGTTTCCAATCTACAGACGTTATTTAAGCCTGCCTTTGCCAGTCAGTCGTCCTGGCGTCATTAGTTGTTTGCCTCTTGCCTTGCCACGTAAGTCGTGTATGTTTCCTGCCCTAAGTTTTTGCCTTAGCTTCCGCGTGCGATAGGCACGCTTGCCTTTGTTTTGTTAGTTGGATAATTAAATCATGTTTTTACCTGCACGCCTTGTCCAGAGTAGTCCGTTTGCATCCCGGGGGAACAAACCTCGCAGGAAGCTACAACCGAACCGTGAGAGTACACTTACAATCCTTTTTTCATTTTCCGCGCCTTGTAACCTGGCGCGCCTAATATACGTATCAATTCTGTTTGTGTTTGCCGACTTCGAAGCAGTTGTATTTGGTACATGTTGTAAAGATAAGTGTGACCACTAGATGGCAGTCACACATAAGAGATATGAGTGGACTGCCGGTTGACGTTCAATATTTGACGCTAAGCGAGAAACACCAACATTTTGATGTTTCTTTCAGATTACCATTTATTTTATAGAAGATTACAGACGTTGCTCAAAAATCTGTCAATTTTTTAGTGCGACTTTGGTAAGCTACGAAGCCGCACCGCTTGCTCCTACGACTTAAGGATCGTCACTGAAATCTGGCTTTGTCCACTGATACTTGACGTGGCTAGCTAGCAAGCTATGTTAGACACCGACAAAACCGAAGCAGAGAAACCGACAAGTGTGTGATTTTCCAACAACCGAATCCTCTGCGACCCGAAGTTGGTACTCGGACCAATTCGGTCATCACTGTTACTGTGGTTTGTATTCCGACGGTTGCTCTGAGCTTTCTGAGAAACGGAATGTTTTCTTGCATTATTGCAACGGATATGATCCTATTGTTGTCAACATTTTCCAACACACTCACTTTCTTCGGAACACAAATATTTCCTTATCCAGTTAGCCATTTTATAACCGCAACAAGCTATCAAGTGAGACATCGGATGTTTTAGTCGGATATTACAGGGTTTACTTTAATATTCTGGGAGGTTCGTAACCCTAATTTTAGTTTGCGGCAATTGTTATATTCATATAAAGTTTTTAATATGTTTTATTATTGTATTTTTTTTAAAATCTCACTAATGCTTTGATCATTTGGTGAGTTACCGTATTTTCTGGACCATAGGGCGCACCGGATTATAGGGCGCATTAGAGGGGTCATTCTATCAATTGATCAATCAATCAATCAATGTTTATTTATTTATTTATCGGTTCAGATCCCACATCAGGGCAAGGAAAAACTCAACCCAATGGGATGACAATGAGAAACCTTGGAGAGGACTGCAGATGTGGGACCCGTGCAGATGCCTCACGAGCGTCTCCCTAGGGAGGTCCTCGTTGCACCGCCCGACCGGAACTCTCTAATAACTAAAGTTCCTTGGGTGAATAATGTAAACTCACTACGCCGGTATGTTTTAGCGCTTTCATGGCGAATTTACTGACAGATATAAGTAAGAACTTTACACTACTTTATATTAGAAATGGCATCAGCGGAGGATGTATGTCCCATAACAAGAAGATAGTGAAAAAAACAGAAACTTTTCAGGATTCATGCAGATCCCAAATACAGATCAGCAGGTACCAGAAGGTAAGAAAAGTTGCTTTTGCATAATATTGCGAAACAAAACGCCAAATAATGTCTTACCTCATACACACACCATAATAATACTTGGATGTTTGAAGCACATCAAACGGTGCAGCCTACACTTATCTCTTATGTTTGACTGCCATCTACTGGTCACACCTATCATTACACCACTTTGACTTCCTTTTTATTGTCATTCAAATTTGAACTTTACAGCACAGAGAAGAACGAAATTTCGTTACATAAGCTCATGGTAGTGCAGGATAAAAAAGCAATAAGGTGCATATATAAATAAATAAATATATATAAATAATATATAAATATATATATATATATATATATATATATATATATATATATATATATATATATATATATATATATATATATATATACATAAATAAATAGATTACTGTACAGATAAATATATATTGCACTTTTTCACATGCGTCCACGTTTATGGATGTATGTTATATTGTCTTTTTTATTCCAGCGAGTTAATCCATTTTGGGGGGAGTTGAGGAAATAATTTAATTATGATGCGTTCAAGAGTCTTACGGCTTGAGGGAAGAAGCTGTTACAGAAAATGGAGGTTCTGCTTCGGAGGCTGCGGAACCTCTTTCTAGAGTCCAGCAGTGAAAACAGTCCTCGGTGGGGGGTGGGAGGAGTCTTTGCAGATTTTCTGAGCCCTGGTCAGGCAGCGGCTTTTTGCGATCTCCTGGATAGGAGGAAGAGGAGTCCTGATGATCTTTTCATGATCATTAGGCCATACTTGCCAACCCTCCCGTTTTTACCGGGAGACTCCAGCTATTCAGCGCCTCTCCCGATAACCTCCGGGCAGAAATGTTCTCCCGAAAAACTCCCGGTTTTCAGCCGGAGCTGGAGGCCACGCCCCCTCCAGCTCAATGCGGACCTGGGTGGGGACAGCCTGTTCTCACGTCCGCTTTCCCACAATATAAACAGCTCGCCTGCCCAATGACGTCATAACTGTAGAATGATCGAGGGCGAGTTCTTGGTTTCTTATGTGGGTTTATTGTTAGGCAGTTTCATTAACGTCCTCCCAGCGCGGTAACAACACACAACAACAGCAGTCACGTTTAGTCTACCGTAAAGCAGTTCGTCTGCCGTAAACAGCAATGTTGGGACACTCTTAAACAGGACAATACTGCCATCTACTGGATAGCCTCCAGAACACTGAAATTCAAGTATTTATTTTATTTATATGTATAATAAAATACATATATGTGTATATATTTATATATAGCTAGAATTCACTGAAAGTCAAGTATTTCATATATATATATATATATATATATATATATATGAAATACTTGAGTTGGTGAATTCCAGCTTAAATATATTCCCTTCTTAACCACGCCCCCAACCACGCCCCACCCCCGACCACGCCCCCCACCTCCCGGTATCGGAGGTCTCAAGGTTGGCAAGTATGCATTAGGCCATACTTGCCAACCCTCCCGTTTTTAGCGGGAGAATCCCGGTATTCAGCGCCTCTCCCGACAACCTCCCGGCAGAGATTTTCTCCCGACAAACTCCCGGTATTCAGCCGGAGCTGGAGGCCACGCCCCCTACAGCTCAATGCGGACCTGAGACTGAGTGGGGAAAGCCTGTTCTCACGTCCGCTTTCCCACAATATAAACAGCTTGCCTGCCCAATGACGTCATAACATCTAGGGCTTTTAGAACAGACTTAGAACAGAACTTTGTAGAACAGACTTCTCCATTGAACACGGTGGCCGAAATGATATACTCATCATGAACGGAGAAGTTAAACAGGACAATACTGCCATCTAATGGATAGCCACTAGAACACTAAAATTCAAGTATTTTTTCTTCTTCTATGTAAATAAAATATATATATATATATATATATATATATATATATATATATATATATATATATATATATATATATATATATATATATATATATATATATATATATATATATGTATATATATAGCTAGAATTCACCAACTCGAGTATTTCATATATATTTCATATATATATATATATATATATATATATATATATATATATATATATATATATATATATATATATATATGTATGTGTGGTAAAAAAATCACAAGACTATTTCATCTCTACAGGATTGAGGAAAACCCCTCATGAAACAGGCCTGTAGAGATGAAATAGTCTTGTGATTTTTTTCCCACACATACATATTACGCTCTACCACGGTATCGAGCACTATTTTTTTGGATAATCTAATTAAGACATATATATATATATATATATATATATATATATATATATATATATATATATATATATATATATATATATATATATATATATATATATATATATATATATATGTATATATATATATATATATATATATATATATATATATATATATATGTATATATATAGCTAGAATTCACTGAAAGTCAAGTATTTCATATATATATATATATATATATATATATATATATATGTCTTAATTAGATTATCCAAAAAAATAGTGCTCGATACTGTGGTAGAGCGTAATATGTATGTGTGGGAAAAAAATCACAAGACTATTTGATCCTTACAGGCCTGTTTCATGAGGGGTTTTCCTCAATCCTGTAGAGATGAAATAGTCTTGTGAATTTTTTCCCACACATACATATATATATATATATATATATATATATATATATATATATGTATATATATATATATATATATATATATATATATATATATATATATATATATATATATATATATATATATATATATATATATATGTATATATATATATATATATATACATATATATGAAATATATATGAAATACTCGAGTTGGTGAAATCTAGCTGTAAATAACCACGGCCCCCAACAACGCCCCCCACACCACCCCCCCACCTCAAGGTTGGCTAGTATGCATTAGGCGCACTGTTGAATTTTGAGAACAAAAAAAATATTTGAAGGGCGCCTTATAGCCCGGAAAATACGGTACTAGTGCTTGACCGTCCCTCTGCTCGATTCTGTTGCAACTCTCACCCAGTGATTTCTGGTGTCATCCCTGTGAATGTGACATTTCGTCACATAAGCCGAGCACGCGCAGACTTCATGTTCTCCCTTGTGGATTGAAGTTTTCGCACAATCTTGACACAACTAAAAGGTTTGCACTCAGTCACCCTGCTTCAATCTGGTAATCACCGGTCTTTAGCCAGGACTGATAAATGTCAACACTGGCAGTGGGAACCGACCAACGGCCACATGCCGGACTAGAAAATGACATAGGATACCTCCCCCGAAAAAATCTCATTACAGCAAGTCACAAGAGAGTAGAACGGATGTCGAGTCTGGCGGAGTCTTCATTACGTCGCCCGCTGTCTTGCACACTGCAGAGAGGGCACACCGGAGACAAATGGTCACCCATTTTTCTTCCACTCGTCAGTGCTGGTAATAAGGGGTGCTTCATCTCCCGCAAAGGCCTAGCTTGTACTCAACTCTGGGAAAGTTCAAGCAGCATGACAGTCGTTGCATAGGGAGCCGAGTGTGCTTCGTCAAGTCGGTTCGGGTAAAATGTCCGGGGCAGTCCGGAGGTCACACTCTGCTATCTAATTAAAACGGTACACAAACACAACTTTCAGCCTGTGCTTTTATTCATTCAGTGGTTTTAAAAGCAAAAGAATGAATAACATGTAATGTGCGGGATTTGTGTCTGTAAAGAAATCCAATCCAATCCCCTTTATTTATATCGCACTATTAACAAAACTGTCTCCAGAGTGCTGCACAAAAAAAAAAGAAACAAAAGTAATCAAATTACAAGCATTTAAAATGAAACAAGTAAACAATAAACCAACAGATAATAATAATAGAATAAAACAATAAAAAACTAATCAATATAATATAATAAAAGACACAGAGGACCACAAGACTGCCTGACTATACTTTTGTATATATATATATATATATATATATATATATATATATATATATATATATATATATATATATATATATATATATATATATATATATATATATATATATATATATATATACACTACCGTTCAAAAGTTTGGTGTCACATTGAAATGTCCTTATTTTTGAAGGAAAAGCACTGTACTTTTCAATGAAGATAACTTTAAACTAGTCTTAACTTTAAAGAAATACACTCTATACATTGCTAATGTGGTAAATGACTATTCTAGCTGCTAATGTCTGGTTTTTGGTGCAATATCTACATAGGTGCATAGAGGCCCATTTCCAGCAACTATCACTCCAGTGTTCTAATGGTACAATGTGTGTGCTCATTGGCTCAGAAGGCTAATTGATGATCAGAAAACCCTTGTGCAGTCATGTTCACACATCAGAAAACAGTTTAGCTCGTTACAGAAGCTACAAAACTGACCTTCCTTTGAGCAGATTGAGTTTCTGGAGCATCACATTTGTGGGGTCAATTAAACGCTCAAAATGGCCAGAAAAAGAGAACTTTCATCTGGAACTCGACAGTCTATTCTTGTTCTTAGAAATGAAGGCTATTCCACAAAATTGTTTGGGTGACCCCAAACTTTTGAACGGTAGTGCATATATATATATATATATATATATATATATATATATATATATATATATATATATATATATATATATATATATATATATATATATATATATATATATATATATATATATATATATATATATATACTAAACTCTTTTTTGTTCCTGCTTTTTCACTCCCTTGTTTTGTCACCATAGCAACCATTAGTTTCGCCTGTTCCACGTTTGGACTCACACACCTGTCACTAATCATGTCACTGTTATTTAAGCCTGTCTTTTTCTGTTGGTGGTCCTGGCGACATTACCTCTGTCATTATCATGCCCTGTTTATTCCCTAGTTTATGCTTCATGCCATGCCACGTATGTGTTTGTTTTTTCACGTCACAGTAACTGTAGTTTTTCATGTCCATAGTTTCTGTCTAAGTGTTAGTTTTGTTTATAGCCAAGTTTGTTCTCCTTTTGTTTGTACCCTTTTGTTTGTTTCTTGTCATAGTGTTAAATTAAATCATGTATATACCTTCAAGCCATGACTGGTCCGGTCCGATTGCATTCCGGAAAAAACATCTACACACACACACACGCACAGGGGCATTTTTACCACTGTGTTACATGGCCTTTCCTTTTAACAACACTCAGTAAACGTTTGGGAACTGAGGAGACACATTTTTGAAGCTTTTCAGGTGGAATTCTTTCCCATTCTTGCTTGATGTACAGCTTAAGTTGTTCAACAGTCCGGGGGTCTCCGTTGTGGTATTTTAGGCCTCATATTGCGCCACACATTTTCAATGGGAGACAGGTGTGGACTACAGGCAGGCCAGTCTAGTACCCGCACTTTTTTACTATGAAGCCACGCTGTTGTAACACATGGCTTGATCTTGCTGAAATAAGCAGGGGCGTCCATGATATTGTTGCTGGGATGCCAACATACGACTCAGCATTTCATGGAAGCTGCTTTTATACGTAATCATGGCACCCACCTGTTCCCAATTAGCCTGTCGACTTGTGTGATGTTCCAAATAAATGTTTGTTGAGCATTCCTCAACTTTTTCAGTCTTTTTTGCCACTTGTGCCAGCTTTTTTGAAACATATTGCAGGCATCAAATTCCAAATATTTGTAAAAAAAAAAAACAATTTCCAGTTTAAACGTTAAGTATCATGTCTCTGCAGTCTATTCAATTGAATATAAGTTGAAAAGGATTTGCAAATCATTGTATTCTGTTTTTATTTACCATTTACACAACGTGCCAACTTCACTGGTTTTGGGTTTTGTAGAAGCCAGAGAATTAAAGTGGGTTTTAAGACGAGACTTAAAACATCATTCTGACATGAGGGTGCGGAACATTCCAAAGTTTAGGGCCAACAACAGAAAAGGCTCTGTCTCCCCTAGTTTGAAGCCTCATTTTAGGCCCCACAAGTTGGAACTGGCCCTTCGGACCTCAACGCGCGAGCTGGAGCATAAATTTGGATGAGGTCCGTGATTTACTTTGGGGCCGGTCCATTCAAAGCTTTAAAAACAAACTTTTAAAATCAATTCTAAAAACGAACAAGAAGTCAATGCAGAGAAGTAAGAATCGGGGCGATGCGCTCTCTACTTTTGGTTCTCGTTAAGAGTTGTGCCGCAGAGTTCTGGACTAACTGTACAAGTGCATTACAGTAGTCCAGACCTGATGAAATAAAAGTGTGCATAACCTGTTCAAATTGTTTAAAAGATAAACAAATATTTAATCTCTGATAAAAGCCGAAGGTGATACAAACTTCATTTAACAACGGTGTTGATTTGTTTGTCAAATTTAAAACCGTGGTCTATAAAGATGATGTGTATTTTTGGTCTTTTCATCCACGTCCGGACTGAAGGGTGACATGTTAGTGTGGCTGGATCAAAAGAGACGTCGGAGACGCTTTACTGAACCAAAAGTTGCTTTATTACAAGCGAGTGTCCTTATACAGGACTGCAGTACCTGGAGGAGGTCAGGTCAAGAAAATGAGGCACTCCTAACTTGGAGGAGCCGGACCACAGTCTTATACTCCTTCTTTCTCTGTCTGGGTGTGTGTTAATTCAAATTGACCATCTAAGGCAGGGGTGTCCAAACTTTTTCCACTGAAAAATCAAAGCAAGCGGGGGCCATTTTGATATTTTTTATTTTAAAAACCAATACAATATATGTATAAAAAATATACATTTAGGCCTCCACTCAGGCTTAATCCCGGGGACCCCATAGGGTTTTGGTTAAAACAAATTTATAAAAAATGTGTCATTATTTAGTAGTAGTATTATTATTATTCAAAGTTTAAATATCTAGATCAGCATTAGGTATATCCGTCAATATAACATGTTTTTTTTTTTTAAGATTTAAGTTGTATGCCTTTTTTGTCAAAGAAAACCCTGTTTTTTTATGGAAAAAATACAAAATATGCAATATTTTCCCCCAATAAAATGTTAAAGTGAAACATTTCAAATTATATAATAATTGGAGCTCATAACATAACTCATAACAACATTTATTTTAATGTATTATTATTTTTTGAGCAATGACACTTAAAAAAAAAAAAAGTCCCACTAAAATGATTGGGGATCCAAAAGGGTCCTGCTCAGTAAAGTGTTAAAAAATAAATCGTAATTTTTTTAAAACTGTTAACACAATAACTTCAGATCTATCCGTCAATTATAACTTGTATTGTTGTTTATTATGTTCCTTGTTTGTTCATTTTAGGCCCTTCTTTAAAAAAAAAAACAACAACATAGTTTTTTATATGGCAAACACAAAATATGCAACATTTTCCCCAAAAGATATCTCAAAGTGGAATATTTAATGTGACCTAATTGGAGCCTTGAATAGGTCAATAATTCATAATAACATTGGTTTTGATTCATTATTATGTTTTAAAGAAAGAAACAGCCTGCATGACAGCTTAGTGTTATTAGAGTCAACATTGCAACATTTTATTGTCACCTGTTTACTCTTTTATGCCTCTTTTTAGGTTTTTTATTTTTTTTAATCATATTTTTAGAATGTGCCGTGGGGCCGTTAAAAAATTACCTGCGGGCCGCAAAAAGCCCCCGGGCCGCACTTTGGACATCCCTGATGTAAGGAGATGTTCATGTGTAAGTGACTGGGAAGACAATAGATGTATACCATAACTTGTAGGTTGACGTTTAAGATAAACATGGAGTCTCTCCTCCAGGATAGAGCTATCACTTTTGCATTCCGAAGTCTGATTGTATTGCCTCTTCTCCTGAGAGAGTTAACCCAGTCCACATATGAATGTCCAACTAAGGCTCCTTCATGTATTATGGGCTCAACCATTAATTAATTAAACCTAGTGGTTCGCTTTCGCCAAGCTGAATATCACTTCAATGACTCCAAGGCTGTGGGACGTACAGAGTTCTTAAGAAAGTCCAAGTCCAGCAGAAGATGACTGTTTCCCAGTAGCACAACTTCAGTTTTTTTTCCTCGTTTAGCTTTAACCAGTTCTGCGCCAACCAGGCCTCGACGTCATTTAAGCACTCAAGTAGTAGATAGAACATCGGGACACAGGTGAATTCTTTAGGAAATAAAAACTCTAAAAGAGTAAATAACTGAATCTGCCATCACTGATGATGTACTGATGTGTATTTCTGGTCTTATCATCCTCGTCCGGACAGAAGGATGACACGGCAGTGCGGCTGGATCAAAAGAGACATCTGAGACGCTTTACTGAACCAAAAGTTGCTTTATTACAAGCGAGCATCATTATACAGGACTGCAGTTCCTGGAGGAGGTCAGGTCAAGAAAATGTGTCTCTCATACCTTGGAGAAGCCATACCATTAGTTTGTATAGTCCACCTTTCTGTCTGAGATGTCCGTGTGTAAGTGTCTGGAAAACAACTGCTTTAAGTCATAACTTACATGTTAACGTCGAGCTAGACATGTAGTCTCTTCTCAAGGGTAGGGCTATCACTTTTACATTCCTAAGTCCCAATTAGGGCCTCTTTCCTACGAGAAGTGATCAAATCCAGCTGCGAATGTAAAACTCAGGGGCCTCATCTTATTATGAGCTCAAACTGAAATACCACTATTTACTTTAATTCAATTCACTTCAGTGTCAAGAGTGTGGAGGAGATACCAGGAGACAGGGTTAGAGAAATGAGAAGGGGTGTGTCGCGGGGTTCTTCTTCAATCACCACACTTTGGGGAAAAACTAAACGGCGAGTCCCAGAAAATGACATCAAGACTTTGATTTGTGAGCTCAAATAGTGGGAACATAAAACAAGCATATTTACAGTACGGACAAAACATAGGAAAAAGCCTCCCTCTAATATTGTGGACCAAAAAACACAACATCATCCTTCAAACTAAATATACAACAAACAGATTCATCCGCTTGGACCAGGCTTTATTAAAAAAAGAAAGAAAAATATGGCTTTAATGAAATCTGGAATGTACAATGTCTTGTAAAATATATTGAAGACATAAAACAACTTGTTGGAAGTAAAAGATCTGAATGTGAGATTTGGATGAGGACAGGCAAAAACTACTTTGATAGTTTACTAGTGTGGATAATGCATATGTTTAAGAGCTATTTCTTTATTCATAATCATGTTTGAATCAGCTCATATTTTTTTCCTTAATTTTACTCTGTATACTAGTTTCTCTTTGTCTTCAGATTGCCTGGTTAGACAGGGTCGTAAACCATCAGGAATGTGAACACAACCCCCAAGTCTCTCTTCTTATCAGTGTTGGGAGGGGGGGGGGGGGGGGGGGGAAATGGGGGCTTTCTTTGTGTGAAAAGAGTTGCTTTTGGCCTGTGGAATGCCAGATCAACTTGGGCTACGCATTTGGATGTGTTGTTCGAGGCTGGTCTCTATTCTCAAATATTTGACAATAAATTACAAAATACCTATACTGTGCTTGGTGGTATATTCGAGATCAGTTTATGTGTCATCTAAGGAACTTGGGACTGACCAGCGTTTTACATCCCACTTGGAGGAACATCTGTTCAAACGCAACACTAGTCATAGACAGCGTTCTGAAAATAACTTTTAAAAAGTAATCATAGTTACTCGATACTTGGATTATTTAATAAATGTAATTAATTCCTGAAAAAAACTCATTGATACTTCAAATATCTGTCACATGCATTGAAGCGACGTTTCATGAAAGCAGAGTGTGTGTGTGTGCCTTTGAGGGCAGCTGAATTGTGAACTTAAATTTGCCTCGATGGCCGTAGTCTCCTTGTCCACAAACAGGCTAATGTACGATTGCCAGCCTGTCGCTTCAATCGTTGATTTGTTGTTCATTATTCCCTCTTAGTAGTAGTAGGAGTGTGTCTAAGTGTGTGTGTATTTAGCCTACATGTTTGCTGTGTGATGTTGCCTATTTCTATTGGATATCCAGTTTAATTTAGTGTGGTGCTGGTTGTTGCTTTCATTAGTCATTGTGGCAGTGCTCTGCCGTGGGTTCCCCTGACCACCACACACTGGCACGAGAGCCCGGTTATCTGGTTACAATAATGTTTTTATTGAGTCCACTCTGCGGCAACCGCACTTCGTCTCTCTTGCTCTCCGTTGTGCTCTCCAGCGTATGTCTTTCTCTCTCTCTCTAGCTCCCACTCCAACCACGTGTCTCGTACCGGCTGCTGCTAATAAGGGCGACGGGTGATTAGATAACAAACCCCAGCTGGGCAATCTACTCACCTGCCGCTGTCTTCGAGGCCGGTCCTTACATACCCCGCTCTCCGCGGCAGGCCCGCAGACCACGCCCCCCTCCACAGTCATGTTGACATACAACCACATCAGAAGTAGCGTGCCACACTACATCAAAAATATCAACGGTGTTGTAACAAACGTAAAACTAATTAGATCACGAGTAAAAGTAACGTCGTTTTTTTCCTCACGCTGGTCAAAGACTTTCTTAATGATGAGTCAACTAATTGGATTTTACACTCATTCAGGGGCTATAATGAAGATATCAGCTTTTAAATTCTACTTGAGACATTTTTAGGCATGTGCTAACTAACTACTTCATACAGAAACATATATTTATATTGTACCTGTGCTGTTCATTAGGCTTTTATAAAGATAACCTTTTTTGCTACAAGCCAATACTTTTTTACCCAAGCTTTGAACCCTGCGGCTTATACAAAGGTGCTGCTAATCTATGGGTTTTTCTTTGCTCAACCCATTGCATAATTCAACTGTTAGTCAAAGAAATCCAACAATGTATTAAAATGATCAACATTAAGAAACTGGCTACAAAGTACAAGGGAAATAATCCTGATAAACATCTTGAACCTTATTAATAAAGGAGAAAATCTTATTCATGAATAAATATTTCAAAGGCTTTTCAGTTTTGTTTGATCAGCCGTTTTACTGCCTTGCAACAGGTACATTTTGGAAACAATTAAAGAATATAAATAAACATTTACACAATTTGTATGTGTAAAAATCTCATTTGACAATGTACGGGTATTTATCAACGCGGCTAATAAATGGAAAAAAAAAAAAATCTTCTAATATTTACCGGGTTCGGCTGATATACCGCTTTTAGTCTGGTGAATACGGTTTTAAACCTTTGTTCAATCTAAAGGAAGAACTGTCAAAGTGCCAAAAAAACTAAGAATCATTTGATATGCAAAGAAAATATAGTACAAATAGCAGCAATAAACATAACCAAAAGAACACCAAAGCTTTCTGGCTTCCTCAAAAAGAAAAACAAGCTTTTTGTGATGATTACTATACTTTTCGGACTATAAGGTGCACTCAAAATCCTTGCATTTATCAAAAATCGAGAGTGCACCTTATAACCCGGTGCGTCTAATGTACGAAATAATTCAGGTTGTGCTTACCGACCTCGAAACTATTTTATTTAGTACATGGTGAAACGATAAGTGTGACTGTCAGTCACACATAAGAGATATGTGTGGACTGCAAGATGACGCCAGTAAAAAAAAAACATTAAAACTTTGATGCTTCTTCGAGAATATAGAACATTACACACAGCGCTCAAAAATCCGACAACATGTTTTAGTACTTTGGTAAGCTACGAAGCCGCACCACTTGGATTGTAGACTGTTAGACATTTTGCTCTCGGATTTGTTTGTGAATGACTGAGCATTTCATGGAAGCTGCTTTTAATACCAAATCATGTCACCCACCTGTTCCCAATGAGCCTGTTCACCTGTGGGATGCTCCAAATAAGTGTTTGATGAGCATTCCTCAACTTCCTCAGTCTTTTTTGCCACTTGTGCCAGCTTTTTTTTAAGCATGTTGCAAGCATCAAATTCCAAATGAGCTAATATTTGCAAGAAATAACAAAGTTTACCAGTTTGAACGTTAAGTATCTTGTCTTTGCAGTCTATTCAATTGGATATAAGTTGAAAAGGATTTGCAAATCATTGTCATGATCTGTGGTCCGGATCATGTTTTTGTTATGTTCTGTTAGTTTTGGACTCTTTTAGTTCCTGTTTGACACCTGAGTTTGTTTTAGTTACCATGGCTACTTATGATTTTCACCTGCTTCTAATCAGAGGACTATTTAAGCCTGCCTTGGCCAGTCAGTCGTCCTGGCGTCATTTTTGGTGTCATGCCACAGTTTTGTGTTTGTTCTATGCCATAGTTAATGCTATTGGTTTCATGCTACAGTTTCGTGTTTGTTCTAGACCATAGTTAATGCTATTGGTTTCATGCCACAGTTTCGTGTTTGTTCTATGCCATGGTTAATGCTAATTGTTTCATGCCACAGTTTCATGTTTGTTCTTTGCAATAGTTATTGCTATTGGTTTCATGCCACAGTTTCGTGTTTGTTCTATGCCCTAGTTAATGCTATTGGTTTCATGCCACAGTTTCGTGTTTGTTCTATGCCATAGTTAATGCTATTGGTTTCATGCCGCAGTTCCGTGTTTGTTCTATGCCATAGTTAATGCTATTGGTTTCATGCCACAGTTTCGTGTTTGTTCTATGCCATAGTTAATGCTATTGGTTTCATGCCACAGTTTCGTGTTTGTTCTATGCCATAGTTAATGCTATTGGTTTCATGCCACAGTTTCGTGTTTGTTCTTTGCAATAGTTATTGCTATTGGTTTCATGCCACAGTTTCGTGTTTGTTCTATGCCATAGTTAATGCTATTGGTTTCATGCCACAGTTTCGTGTTTGTTCTATGCCATAGTTAATGCTATTGGTTTCATGCCACAGTTCCGTGTTTGTTCTATGCCATAGTTAATGCTATTGGTTTCATGCCACAGTTTCGTGTTTGTTCTATGCCATAGTTAATGCTATTGGTTTCATGCCACAGTTTCGTGTTTGTGCTATGCCATAGTTAATGCTATTGGTTTCATGCCAGAGTTCCGTGTTTGTTCTTTGCCATAGTTATTGCTATTGGTTTCATGCCACAGTTTCGTGTTTGTTCTATGCCATAGTTAATGCTATTGGTTTCATGCCACAGTATCGTGTTTGTTCTATGCCATAGTTAATGCTATTGGTTTCATGCCAGAGTTCCGTGTTTGTTCTTTGCCATAGTTATTGCTATTGGTTTCATGCCACAGTTTCGTGTTTGTTCTATGCCACAGTTAATGCCATTGGTTTCATGCCAGAGTTCCGTGTTTGTTCTTTGCCATAGTTATTGATTTTGGTTTCATGCCACAGTTTCGTGTTTTTTCTATGCCATAGTTAATGCTATTGGTTTCATGCCACAGCTTCGTGTTTGTTCTATGCCATAGTTAATGCTAATTGTTTCATGCCACAGTTTCGTGTTTGTTTCGTGCCATAGTTAATGCTAGTTGTTTCATGCCACAGTTTCGTGTTTGTTCTATGCCATAGTTAATGCTAGTTGTTTCATGCCACAGTTTCGTGTTTGTTTTGTGCCATAGTTAATGCTATTGGTTTCATGCCACAGTTTCGTGTTTGTTCTATGCCATAGTTAATGCTATTGATTTCATGCCACAGTTTCGTGTTTGTTCTTTGCCATAGTTTTTGCTATTGGTTTCATGCCACAGTTTCATGTTTGTTCTATGCCATAGTTAATGCTATTGGTTTCATGCCACAGTTTCGTCTTTGTTCTATGCCATAGTTAATGCTATTGGTTTCATGCCACAGTTTCGTGTTTGTTCTATGCCATAGTTAATGCTAGTTGTTTCATGCCACAGTTTCGTGTTTTTTCTATGCCATAGTTAATGCTATTAGTTTCATGCCACAGTTTTGTGTTTGTTCTATGCCATAGTTAATGCCAGTTGTTTCATGCTATAGTTTCGTGTTTTTTCTATGCCATAGTTAATGCTATTGGTTTCATGCCACAGTTTCATGTTTGTTCTATGCCATAGTTAATCTTATTGGTTTCATGCCACAGTTTCGTGTTTGTTCTATGCCATAGTTAATGCTAGTTGTTTCATGCCACAGTTTCGTGTTTGTTTCGTGCCACAGTTTTGTGAGGTTCATGTCTATAGTTTCATGTCCTAAGTTTTTGCCTTAGCTTCCTCGCTTGCCTTCGGGTTGTTTTCTGTTTTGTATCTCGTTGATTGTTTCTTAGAATTAAATCATGTTCCTACCTGCAAGTCCTGTCCGGAGTCGTCCGTTTGCCTTCCTGGGAGAACGACCCCGCAGTAAGCGAAAACCCTGTCGTGAAAATCATTGTATTCCGTTTTTATTTACCATTTACACATTGTGCCAACTTCACTTTTTTGGGGGTTTTGTATTATAATATATTGTAGCCTCCAGAAGAAATCACAAAATGTCTGTCGCTATCTTTAACTTTTATTACCAATCTTATGGTAAAAAACAGCACATTTACAACAGGTTTTACCTCCCGTGCAAACACTTTCGTCTTGTGAGTCCCGTGGGATGTTCCAAATGAGTGTTTTATGAGCATTCCTAAACTTTCTGTCCTTTTTGCCACTTGTGCCAGCTTTTTTGAAACATGTCGCAGGCATCAAATTCCAAATGAGCTAATATTTGCAAAAAATAACAATGTTTACCAGTTCGAATGTTAAGTATATTGTCTTTGCAGTCTATTCAATTGAATATACAGTAGGTTGAAAAGGATTACCAAATCATTGTAATGATCCGTGGTCCGGATCATGTTTTTGTTATGTTCTGTTAGTTTTGGACACTTTTACTTCCTGTTTGACACCTGAGTTTGTTTTAGTTAGCTACTTATGATTTTCGCCTGCCTCTGGTGTTCAAGATGCGCACCTGCTTCTAATCAGAGGACTATTTAAGCCTGCCTTGGCCAGTCAGTCGTCCTGGCGTCATTTTTGGTGTCATGCCACAGTTTTGTGTTTGTTCTATGCCATAGTTAATGCTATTGGTTTCATGCTACAGTTTCGTGTTTGTTCTAGACCATAGTTAATGCTAGTTGTTTCATGCCACAGTTTCGTGTTTGTTTTATGCCATAGTTAATGCTATTGGTTTCATGCCACAGTTTCGTGTTTGTTCTATGCCATAGTTAATGCTATTGGTTTCATGCCACAGCTTCGTGTTTGTTCTATGCCATTGTTAATGCTAATTGTTTCATGCCACAGTTTCATGTTTGTTTTGTGCCATAGTTAATGCTAGTTGTTTCATGCCACAGTTTCGTGTTTGTTCTATGCCATAGTTAATGCTATTGGTTTCATGCCACAGTTTCGTGTTTGTTCCATGGCATAGTTAATGCTATTGGTTTCATGCCACAGTTCCGTGTTTGTTCTTTGCAATAGTTATTGCTATTGGTTTCATGCCACAGTTTCGTGTTTGTTCTATGCCATAGTTAATGCTATTGGTTTCATGCCACAGTTTCGTGTTTGTTCTATGCCATAGTTAATGCTATTGGTTTCATGCCACAGTTCCGTGTTTCTTCTTTGCAATAGTTATTGCTATTGGTTTCATGCCACAGTTTCGTGTTTGTTCTATGCCATAGTTAATGCTATTGGTTTCATGCCACAGTTTCGTGTTTGTTCTATGCCATAGTTAATGCTATTGGTTTCATGCCACAGTTCCGTCTTTGTTCTGTGCCATAGTTAATGCTATTGGTTTCATGCCACAGTTTCGTGTTTGTTCTATGCCATAGTTAATGCTATTGGTTTCATGCCACAGTTCCATGTTTCTTCTTTGCAATAGTTATTGCTATTGGTTTCATGCCACAGTTTCGTGTTTGTTCTATGCCATAGTTAATGCTATTGGTTTCATGCCACAGTTTCGTGTTTGTTCTATGCCATAGTTAATGCTATTGGTATCATGCCACAGTTCCGTCTTTGTTCTATGCCATAGTTAATGCTATTGGTTTCAAGCCACAGTTTTGTGTTTGTTCTATGCCATAGTTAATGCTATTGGTTTCATGCCACAGTTTCGTGTTTGTTCCATGCCATAGTTAATGCTATTGGTTTCATGCCAGAGTTCCGTGTTTGTTCTTTGCCATAGTTATTGCTATTGGTTTCATGCCACAGTTTTGTGTTTGTTCTATGCCATAGTTAATGCTATTGGTTTCATGCCACAGTTTCGTGTTTGTTCTTTGCCATAGTTATTGCTATTGGTTTCATGCCACAGTTTTGTGTTTTTTCTATGCCATAGTTAATGCTATTGGTTTCATGCCACAGCTTCGTGTTTGTTCTATGCCATAGTTAATGCTAATTGTTTCATGCCACAGTTTCGTGTTTGTTTCGTGCCATAGTTAATGCTAGTTGTTTCATGCCACAGCTTCGTGTTTGTTCTATGCCATAGTTAATGCTAGTTGGTTCATGCCACAGTTCCGTGTTTGTTTTGTGCCATAGTTATTGCTATTGGTTTCATGCCACAGTTTCGTGTTTGTTCTATGCCATAGTTAATGCTATTGGTTTCATGCCACAGTTTCGTGTTTGTTCTTTGCCATAGTTTTTGCTATTGGTTTCATGCCACAGTTTCGTGTTTGTTCTATGCCATAGTTAATGCTATTGGTTTCATGCCACAGTTTCGTCTTTGTTCTATGCCATAGTTAATGCTATCGGTTTCATGCCACAGTTTCGTGTTTGTTCTATGCCATAGTTAATGCTGTTGGTTTCATGCCAGAGTTCCGTGTTTGTTCTTTGCCATAGTTTTTGCTATTGGTTTCATGCCACAGTTTCGTGTTTTTTCTATACCATAGTTAATGCTATTGGTTTCATGCCACAGCTTCGTGTTTGTTCTATGCCATAGTTAATGCTAATTGTTTCATGCCACAGTTTCGTGTTTGTTTCATGCCATAGTTAATGCTAGTTGTTTCATGCCACAGTTTCGTGTTTGTTCTATGCCATAGTTAATGCTAGTTGTTTCATGCCACAGTTTCGTGTTTGTTTTGTGCCATAGTTAATGCTATTGGTTTCATGCCACAGTTTCGTGTTTGTTCTATGTCATAGTTAATGCTATTGGTTTCATGCCACAGTTTCGTGTTTGTTCTTTGCCATAGTTTTTGCTATTGGTTGCATGCCACAGTTTCGTGTTTGTTCTATGCCATAGTTAATGCTATTGGTTTCATGCCACAGTTTCGTCTTTGTTCTATGCCATAGTTAATGCTATTGGTTTCATGCCACAGTTTCGTCTTTGTTCTATGCCATAGTTAATGCTAGTTGTTTCATGCCACAGTTTCGTGTGTTTTCTATGCCATAGTTAATGCTATTGGTTTCATGCCACACTTTCGTGTTTGTTCTATGCCATAGTTAATGCTATTAGTTTCATGCCACAGTTTCGTGTTTGTTCTATGCCATAGTTAATGCTAGTTGTTTCATGCTATAGTTTCGTGTTTTTTCTATGCCATAGTTAATGCTATTGGTTTCATGCCACAGTTTCGTGTTTGTTCTATGCCATAGTTAATGCTAGTTGTTTCATGCCACAGTTTTGTGTTTGTTCTATGCCATAGTTAATGCTATTGGTTTCATGCCACAGTTTCGTGTTTGTTCTATGCCATAGTTAATGCTATTGATTTCATGCCACAGTTTCGTGTTTGTTCTATGCCCTAGTTAATGCTAGTTGTTTCATGCCACAGTTTTGTGTTTGTTTCGGGCCACAGTTTTGTGAGGTTCATGTCTAAAGTTTCATGTCCTAAGTTTTTGCCTTAGCTTTCTCGCTTGCCTTCGGGTTGTTTTCTGTTTTGTATCTCGTTGATTGTTTCTTAGAATTAAATCATGTTCCTACCTGCGAGTCCTGTCCGGAGTCGTCCGTTTGCCTTCCTGGGAGAACGACCCCGCAGTAAGCGAAAATCCTGTCGTGAAAATCATTGTATTCTGTTTTTATTTATCATTTACACAACGTGCCGACTTCACTGGTTTTGGTCACGGGGGCGGGGGCTCCGTGGGTCGATACTTGAGTACAGTCAAGGTTAAAGTTGTCGGAAATAAAACAGAACATTCGTTAGAAAGTCAGAAATGGGTCCCATAGCGTGACGAGGGTTCCCACGTCACAACTTGCACGACTCGTGTTTCTCGACTCATCTGTATTCAGACGGGGATCTTTCACAGAATATGACCAGGTTGGATTTTGATGAAGCGTTTATGAAATGGGGGAGAAAAAAAGCTAATCAGTGTGCTAATACGAGCCATTTGATGTAAATTGCGGTATAATTAATCTTGAGTGTCACTGATCAAAAGAGATTGTGGGCGGGTTTTTGAACGTTGAAGGGTGCTCGGGAAGATGGTGTGGCGACAGAGCAAAAGATGATTAGAGTGTTTGGGAGGAGTGCTGATGAAATGGTAAAAACACCGCAGCAGCAGAAACATGGCGTCAACGTTTCAGGACTATGAAGATACACGGAAGATTTAGAAATGAGAAAGTTGAGGAAGGCTCATCAAACACTCATTTGGAACATCCCACGGGACTCACAAGACGAAAGTATTTGTACGGGAGGTAAAACCTGTTGGAAATGTGCCGTTTTTTTATCATAAGATTGGTAATAAAAGTTAAAAATAGCGTCAGACGTTTTGTGATTTTTTTCTGGAGGCTACAATATATTATATGACAAAACCCAAAAGCAGTGAAGTTGGCACGTTGTGTAAATGGTAAATAAAAACAGAATACAATGTCAAGCTATAAAATATGTCCACTATTTTAGGGCATATCAATAAAAAATTATAGGGGACCTGCAAAAAAAAGTTTTTAATTGTGCATTATAACATGTACAAATTGCCTCGTTTTAGCTGGCTAGCAATGCAGCTAATGTTCTGGGATCTGAGCCGAGGATGTCGTTGTGGCTTGTGCAGCCCTTTGAGACACTCGTGATTTAGGGCTATATAAGTAAACGTTGATTGATTCTACCTGTAAATCACTTTGAAATTGCATTCTAAAAACGTCAACAATACCTAATTTATGTTATATATATACACTACCGTTCAAAAGTTTGGGGTCACCCAAACATTTTTGTGGAATAAACTTCATTTCTAAGAACAAGAATAGACTGTCAAGTTTCAGATGAAAGTTCTCTTTTTCTGGCCATTTTGAGCGTTTAATTGACCCCACAAATGTGATGCTCCAGAAACTCAATCTGCTCAAAGGAAGGTCAGTTTTGTAGCTCCTGTAATGAGCTAAACTGTTTTCAGATGTGTGAACATGATTGCACAAGGGTTTTCTAATCATCAATCAGCCTTCTGAGCCAATGAGCAAACACATTGTACCATTAGAACACTGGAGTGATAGTTGCTGGAAATGGGCCTATGTAGATATTGCACCAAAAACCAGACATTTGCAGCTAGAATAGTCATTTACCACATTAGCAATGTATAGAGTGTATTTCTTTAAAGTTAAGACTAGTTTTAAGTTATCTTCATTGAAAAGTACAGTGCTTTTCCTTCAAAAATAAGGACATTTCAATGTGACCCCAAACTTTTGAACGATAGTATATATATATATATATATATATATATATATATATATATATATATATATATATATATATATATATATATATATATATTTCTGTATCTGTCCCTATTTCAAATACACTTATATATATATATATATATATATATATATATATATATATATATATATATATATATATATATATATATATATATATATATATATATATATATATATAGGTTTATTTGAAATAGGGACAGATACAGAAACATAGATATCTGAAACAGTTATCCAATGTATGCATCATAGTGTTTGTAGCCAAAGCTAATTTACAACACTTGTCCACAACAACAACAACAACAACAACAACAACAACAACAACAACAACAACAACAACAACAACAACAACAACAACAACAACAACACAGATCAAACATCATTAAAATAGGAAAATAAAAAGAATGAGGCAAAGAGGAGTCAATAATAATGATAGTAGTAATAATACAGACAATGTGCAAACTAGATAAAAGCCAATAATAATAATAATAATGATAAAACAGACAAAGTGCAAACTAGATAAGAACCAATTAGTAACAATTAGTAAAAACTAAACATGGGAACACGATTATTGCTCAACGAGCCACAATTGTGTTTGTTTTTTGAAAGTGACAAGTGCAGGTATACATTTCAAAGTGTCTGGTAGAGAGTTCTATAGTTGTGGTCCTTTTATTGAAAAGGGCAGAAGGGGGGGAAGAAGAATGCAGGGACGTAGTTTAGCTCTATTTAGTTTTATACAATATCATGAAGTGTGAAAACTAATCCAAGTATGTATGGTGCGACTATGTGTCGCGATTAGCTGAGTGTTACCAGGAGTGTTGAGCGAGAGGGGGAAGTCCAAGGGGGCAAGGAGAGCTGGGAGATCCAGAGACAGGCGGGAGGTCTGGGGCAAGAGTGAGGCGTCAAAGTCCGTGTCCAGGCGGGAGGTCGAGATCCAAAGAGGCAGCCGGGGGAACCAGAGGGAATACGGGGAGAGTTTGGACTGTGTTTGGTCTTGTTTGGACTGTGTCCCCCTTTTGTGTTGTTTATACTGTTTTGAGTTGTCTGGACTGTGTTTTTGTGTTGTCTGGACTGTGTTTTTTTTGTTGTCTGGACTGTGTTTTTGAGTTGTTTGGACTGTGTCCCCCCTTTGTGTTGTTTTTACTGTTTTGAGTTGTCTGGACTGTGTTTTGTGTTGTTTGGACTGTGTTTTGAGTTGTTTGGACTGTGTTTTGTGTTGTTTGGACTGTGTCCCCCCTTTGTGTTGTTTGTACTGTTTTGTGTCGTCTGGACTGTGTTTTTGTGTTGTTTGGACTCTGTCTCCCCCTATGTGTTGTCAGTCCCCCCCTTTGTGTTGTTTGGACTGTGTTTTTGTGTTGTTTCTACTGTGTTTTGTGTTGTTTGGACTGTGTTTTGAGTTGTTTGGACAGTGTTTTGTGTTGTTTGGACTGTGTTTTGTGTTGTTTGGACTGTGTCCCCCCTTGTGTTGTTTGTACTGTTTTGTGTCGCCTGGACTGTGTTTTTGTGTTGTTTGGACTGTGTTTGTGTGTTGTTTGGACTGTGTCTCCCCTATGTGTTGTCAGTCCCCCCCTTTGTGTTGTTGGGACTGTGTTTTTGTGTTGTTTGTACTGTGTTTTGAGTTGCTTGGACTGTATTTTTGTGCTGTTTGGACCGTGTTTTGTGTTGTTTGGACTTTGTCTCCCCGTTTGTTTTGTTAGTCCCCCTTTTTGTGTTGTTTGGACTGTGTTTTTTGTGTTGTTTGGACTGCGTCCCCCCTTTGTGTTGTTTGTACTGTTTTGTGTTGTCCGGACTGTGTTTTTGTGTTGTTTGTACTGTGTTTTGAGTTTTTTGGACTGTATTTTTGTGTTGTTTGGACCGTGTTTTGTGTTGTTTGGACTGTGTCTCCCCCTTTGTGTTGTTAGTCCCCCCTTTTTGTGTTGTTTGGACTGTGTTTTTGCGTTTTTTTGGACTGTGTCTCCCCCTTTGTGTTGTCAGTCCCCCCCTTTGTGTTGTTTGGACTGTATTTTTGGACCGTGTTTTGTGTTGTTTGGACTTTGTCTCCCCGTTTGTGTTGTTAGTCCCCCTTTTGAGTTGTTTGGACTGTGTTTTTTGTGTTGTTTGGACTGCGTCCCCCCTTTGTGTTGTTTGTACTGTTTTGTGTTGTCCGGACTGTGTTTTTGTGTTGTTTGTACTGTGTTTTGAGTTGTTTGGACTGTATTTTTGTGTTGTTTGGACTGTGCTTTGTGTTTTTTGGACTGTGTCTCCCCCTTTGTGTTGTTACTCCCCCCCTTTTGTGTTGTTTGGACTGTGTTTTTGTGTTGTTTGGACTGTGTCCCCCCTTTTTTGTGTTGTTTGGACTGTGTTTTGAGTTGTTTGGACTGTATTTTTGTGTTGTTTGGACTGTGTTTTGTGTTTTTTGGACTTTGTCTCCCCCTTTGTGTTGTTAGTCCCATCTTCGTGTTGTTTGGACTGTTTTTGTGTTGTTTGGACTGTGTTTTTTTGTTGTTTGGACTGTGTTTTTATGCTGTATGGAATGGGTTTTTGTGTTGCAATCCACTTTTGTTTCTGTTCCACTCCATTCCTGTTCCCTTGAATTGTTTCTCGGACATCTTATTGCCTTGTTGCTGTGTTACTAGCATGTTTTGTTTTCCCAGCAACGTGCAGTTTATTACTGATTGATCATTGCAAGACTTTTTGTTTGGACTTTGTTTTTGCTGTTTGTTCATCTTTAGAATAAACCGTGTCGGATGACAATAACGACTCTCTTGTCTGCCGGGGTCCGTCACAGCTTTCTGCCTATGGACATTATTTATCTCTTCAGCCCACACACAATATTGTTGTTTTGCGGTGAAACTCCTCACAACATGGCGACAATGCAACATAGCGACAATGCAAACATGCTCGGCAAAGAGCGCCGTCATATTTATTATTCCACTGATCCTCGTTGGGACCAATGATATCTTTCAGAGGTTGCTGTCAACAACCTGCCTGAAGAGCTCTTAGGCACTGGAAGGGGGGCGTGGGATTTGATTCATTCTTGCGGTCTGATGGGCTGTTCATCTTCTACATTTCACACTTCTGGAACTCCAGTCAAAAGGTGTGCCGTAGGTGTAAAAAGCCTCTGCTGTAGCTTTGCCTGCACTGGTCGTTCTTAATATGGAGGTCAGTGAGTCCTATCTTTGAAGGACTTTGGGAAACAATTAGGTGGATGGCCTGACTTTTAATGAAAACCACTGACTGAAAATGGTGTCCAAACATAGCACCATGCCAATGAGAACAGCTAACCTGCTCCAAATGCTATTTTAAACTCTGGCATTCCAGTTCCCAATGCAACATTTTGCTGAAACGGTATGTAACTGCGTCCTTACACTGCCTGGCTAGCTGTGTCCAAACAAAACATGAAATAACATTTTACTGTAATATGATTGTTCATGTTTTTCACTCACTATCGCATTGTGTTGTGCATAAACAAACTCAAACGTGTTTTGGGTGCTTACGTAAAAGCTAGCTTACCTGCAGCTTGCAGCTAATACCATAGCACGCCGTCACAAGGCGATGTTCCTCAATGTTCTGTTATGTATACAGGGGGAGTAGTGACGGCACAGTTCCACAAAGGGGTGATTTTGTTCTATGTTTTATTATATATATATGTACAATATATATATATATAATAATACACAATACTAAATATATATCCATTCATCCATGCATTTTCTACCGCTTGTCCCTTTTGGGTCGCGGGGGGTGCTGGATCCTATCTCAGCTGCATTCAGGCGGAAGAAGGGGTACACCCTGGACAAGTCGCCACCTCATCGCAGGGCTTAAATATATAAATACATACTAAACAAGAGAATGGAGTGTGACTAATCCAAAAGGGGTGTATAATGGGAGACTATGTGTATGAATGATTAGCTGTTGAGTATTAACTATTTGTTGGATGAGGAAGCAAACAAGTCCAAAGGGGCTAAGCAGAAGAAGGTCCTTGAGACAAGCGGGAGGTCCGTGGGGCTGAGAGAGGCGTCAAGGGGTCTGTGTCCAAGCGGAGGTCGAGGATGAAGGGAGGCAGTCCAGAATCCAGAGGGGTACAACAGGGGATCACAGGAGAACTCGGGAAAGTACTGCGGGAGGGCAACACGGACATCAGACACGGAAACAAGGAAGTCAGAGGGGGAGAGCGAGTACGCAGGGTATCATCATCGGCGGTCACTCGAACGAGTATGACGATCCTCCAGGTAGTGGGGTATCCCTTTATGGAGGATGCCTGTGCGTGACTTTGTTTAACGTGGGGAGACTGGTGCACAGACAGTCACCACACAATCCTTGACAGATCCGGGTCAGGGTCCAGTGTCATGGAGTCCAAGACGACTGGGGACCCTATTCTGCTGCAGCCTTCATCCGCCATCCCAGCCGTTGTGACGCTCCATAGGGTTAGCAATCATCCTCCGCCTGTTCCACCGTTGAGGTCTTGGGTTGTTATTTCCCCATAACTGGGCCCACATGGATGTGGGGGTGCCTTCTTCCGCCATCTTACATCTACCGTCTTCCGCCTGCTCCACCGTTAAGGTCTTCACCTTATCCCTGGCTAGGGGGCAGTCAGGTACTAGGCCTTTGCCAAGGGCCACCTGGGGTAACAGTAGTAAAGGGGTTAACCTCCTAGTGCCCCAATACCCCATAGAGGAGCCTCCACTGCCGGATGCATTTTAACGTCATGCCCAGGACAATGCAGGGTAGAAGCCAGACAAGGGGTGCTTACTAGGGTAAAAAATGGTTAAGTTCAGGCCAGGATCCTTGGGTACACTGGCCTTTATACAGCTCCCCCTCATCAGTCCCAGGGGTGCAGATTGCTGATCGCCCACAGCCTTGCCGGCATGTGGGCGTGACACGGCCAGCGCGAGCAGGGGCGTGTCTCGGCGCTGCCAACGGAGGTACTGGCAAACCCAGTGTTATGTACGTGAGGGGTGGAAGGAGACGCCACAACGAAGAAGCTCAGGTTACCAGGTTTATTGTAACCTTTGATGATTGTGTGGGAGGTGTATGCTACTTTGTGTTGGTTGCAGAACTAAGTGTGAAATTAACCATGTAAATAATACCAGAGGATGTTGTACGTGGGTGATGGGTGAAATCTTCGTCAGTCCAAGGGGGAGAGTCACAAAGGAAGTCCGGGGACAGGCAGGAGGTCGAGAGCAGGAGAGAAGCGACAAGGTCCGTGTCCAGGCAAAATGGGTTTGAGGATCAAGGGAGGCAGTCCAAAATCCGGATGGAGGTCGAGGTACAGAGCTCGAGCACACGGAACAAGGCGGGCATAGCGAGGGAGACGAGGGATATGAGTCAACAAGACAAAAAGGAACAGGGAGAGCAAGAGCGAGGACAACGAGAGGGAAGCCAGAGACGTAATGCTTACTACTGAGAGTTAACGGCGTTCCGGCGTAGGTTCCTCCTGATTGCTGCCAGGTGCACTGATGGCTGACAGTCTGCAGCTGCGGCGAAGCGTGGGCGTGAAGCGCTCGGCGCGTGCGGGGGCATGTCCTGGCATGCTGCCAGACAGAGTGTTGGAACTTGCTGCGGGACGATTGTGGGTTCGAGACCGCGCCGTGACACCCAGCTGCCGGAGAAAAGCGGGTTCGAGCCCGCGCCGTGACACCCAGCTGCCGGAGAAAAGCGGGTTTGAGCCCGCGCCGTGACATGTTCACTCTTTTTAATCACAAAGTTGCTACAGCTTGGTTACTATACAGGTAACGGAACGTAAACGAAGTATTGTTGACGCTTTTGGAATGCATTCTTAAAGTGATTTAGAGGTAGAAGTGATTGCTAACATTAGCTGCATTGCTAGCCGCCAAGAACGAGCCAATTTTTACATGATAGGAAGGGAAAAGGAAGGGAAAAACCAAACACCTTTTGTCTTCTTGTCCCTCGTAAGGATTGTGAACGATAATTCTAAATAAAATACATGTCCTAGAACGTGATGAATTGCGAAGCACGTCCTGTTTTTCATCGACCGGGAATTGTGCGTGTCACAACGTTGTGTTGCTACAGCACTCGGGAGCACTTTGACCCACGCCGTCAGACCGCTCACAGAGAGAACACCCGTCCCTGATCCCAGAGTCACCTTGCGAGTCTTTCCCACGCCAAACCCTGGGCGAGGTCCTCCGTCTTCGCCGCCACCGAGCGCGCTGCCTTTATAGCCACGGACAAGCGGGCGGCATGTTTATTCATGGAGGCGCCGGGTGTGAAACTCCGGATGAGCAAGTTGACCTCGCTTTGAATAGTGCTGAATTTGCATGTGAAAGGGAGTTCAAGTGAAGATAAAGAGAAAAGGGACGCTCCTCACTCCCCTAACACTGAGCCTTGAGGCGCTCCATCTTTTTTTTTTTTTTTTTTTTTTTTTTCCCCCATGACTTTTTTCATGCATGTGCACAGAAGCACCGTAGCCCTTCGCTCGCCCTCACGGACAAAAACCCATTTCTGTGCATTGTTTCCGGCTCTTGAGCTGCGCCGTAATGAGCGCGGCACGCCTCTGACGGATACTTCAACTGTGCGGCGGAGTCGCGTGGGGACCGCCGGCAAACGAGGAGAGAAAGAAGGAAATAAATGCAACAAAATCGCAGCACTCTGCCAAATGATGGGCTGTGAATTTCATCCATTTTAGTTTTGGCTCCATCCATCATACTGGAGAGAGCACTTGGCCCATGAACGGGGTGTGTTTTGACAGTACTATGTGGAGGTGGAACAAAAGCAAATACCAAAAAGTATACCGTACTACAATGCGCACTTAACATCTTTTTGTTTGTTCTCAAAACTCGACAGTGCGCCTTATAACCCCGCCTAATGTAAAGAATAAGTTTGGTTGATCTTACCCACCTCGAAGCAATTTTATTTGGTACATGGTGTAATGATAAGTGTGACCAGTAGATGGCAGTCAAACATAAGAGATAAGTGTAGGCTGCACCGTTTGATGTGCGTCAATGACTGAATTTATTAATTACATATTACAAAACTGTTGTGTATACTAATTCACAGATGTTATTGTATTATACAAAAAGGTCAGTAAATGATTCTATATATGTGTAAACGCTCTGAAGTGGGAAAGGGGTAGGATTAAATAATCGTTGCTTCTTCCTACTCCTTTTCGGACATGATGTAAAGTGAAATGAAATGAAATTGTGTGATGTATTATACTGTAAGTGTGTTTATGTTCGAAATAAACTAAAGAAAGAAAGAAAGAACATAGGAGTATTATTAGGGTGTGTGTATAAGGTAAGACATACTATCTGGCGTTTTTGTTTCGCAATATTATGCAAAAGCAACTTTTCTTACCTTCTGGTGCCTGCTGATCTGTATTTGGGATCTGCATAAATCCTGAAAATTTGCGCACGTCCGCCTTTTTAGTCCGATAAGCTTCTACTTTTTCTCTATCTTCTTGTTATGGGACATTCATTCTCCGCTGTTGCCATTTCTAATAAAAAGTAGTGTAAACTTCTTACTTATATCTGTCAGTAAACTCGCCATGAAAGCGCTAAAACATACCGGTATAGTGAGTTTACGTTATTCACCCAAGGAACTTTAGTTATTAGAGAGTTCCGGTCAGACGGTTTTTCACGGTGTTGTTGTTTCCGGATGAGGAGATGCTGCTCCGTTATTGATTTGAGTAAAGTCTGAATGTCATTATAACAGTTAGCTCCATCTTTTGACACTTCTTCCACTCCCGTCCTTGCACGCTACACCGCTACAACAAAGATGACGGGGAGAAGACGCTGTCGACGGTGAGCCATGTGAATAAGACCGACCACAAAACGGCGCATCCTGAAGCGACTGTCAGAAAGCGCCTTGGAGATGATCCGTCAAACATCATCTATGCAACATTTTGACCAAAGAACCACCATCACATGTTATGTAGACCACAAGGAAGTCTTTTACTTTTAGAAACAAAATAAGACTCCTTTAATGCGCCCTATAATCTGGTGCGCCTTATATATGAAAACAGATCAAAAATAGACCATTCATCGGCGTGCACCTTATAATCCGGTGCGCCCTATGGTACATTTTTTTTGTAATGCAAGTTTCTCTTTGTTTGGAAATGTCTTGTTTTTCACCCAGTCCAACAAAATAGTAGCTCTGGATGTTAATGTGTGTCTTTTATTATAAAAGCTTTTATTTATTTATTTTTACACTGAATTTACAGTAAGGAGAGGAATCATTCGTCGCGGGTTACCTGAGACATGAAACGTGACAAATCAGGGGTTGGGGGTGTCACTATCCACTAGCGTTGTATGGTATACCGGTATTAGTATAGTACCGTGATACTAATGAATCATATTCGGTACTATACCGCCTCTAAAAAGTACCCCCCCCCAACAGAAGTTTAGATAGAACATGTTAAAAGAGCTTTTATTTAAGGACAAACTTGTTATAAGAAATATATGTTTAATGTACCTTCAGATCGTTTGTAAAGATAAAGCCAATAATACAATTCTGCCAATCTGTAATTTCCCCCAGGGATTAATAAAGTACTTTCTATTCTATTTTATTCTATTCTATTATATGCCAGCCCTGACTTCCGGCCGGGGCTCTGTCATTGCTTGACTTTTGTGGTAGAGGTCTTTCGCTTTCCGTGCACTCCCTAGCGGCACTAACTTTAGTTTTCCGCTGATAAATGATATTACCTGCATGCCGTCTCCTGTCTCTGCATCTTGGGATCAACAACACCCCACACCGTACCACTGACGTTGTGTGTCCTTTATAAACATAGAAATCTGGTTTTGGTCTATTTCTTTGTTTTTCCTCCGCAATCAGAAGCCAGCAAGGATAACGACATAAGGGGTTGAGGAAATCTACATCTAATTGATAGATAGATGGATGGATGGATGGATGGATGGATGGATGAATAGATGGATAGATAGATAGATAGATAGATAGATAGATAGATAGATAGATAGATAGATAGATAGATAGATAGATAGATAGATAGATTGATAGATAGATTGATAGATAGATAGATAGATAGATAGATAGATAGATAGATAGGTCGGTCGGTCGGTCGGTCGGTCGGTCGGTCGGTCGGTCGGTCTGTCTTTATTGTCATTGCACAAGTACAACGGAACTTTGGCCATCTTTATTTCCCTAAATTGGCAACCAGGACACACACACGTTCCTGGCTGCCAATCTGTATGCTCTATATGCCAGCCCTGACTTCCGGACGGGGGCTCGATCATTGCTTGACTTTTGTGGTAGAGGTTTTTCGCTTTCCGTGCACTCCCTAGCGGCACTAACTTTAGTTTTCCGCTGATAAATGATATTACCTGCATGCCGTCTCCTGTCTCTGCATCTTGGGATCAACAACACCCCACACCGTACCACTGACGTTGTGTGTCCTTTATAAACATAGAAATCTGGTTTTGGTCTATTTCTTTGTTTTTCCTCTGCAATCAGAAGCCAGCAAGGATAACAACATAAGGGGTTGAGGAAATTTACATCTAATTGGCCATCTTTATTTCTATTGCCGGTTACTCGTGTGCTTTGTTTATTGCCAGGAAAAGTAGGATGGCTCTGAGAACACATCACACCGCGCCGTGAATGCATTCTATTATGTTTGCAACCTTTGTGCCGAAGCAAAAACACACTTGACGACGAGCCTCATTATTAGCGCAGCAATTAGCGTCTCTGAAGTGGGTCCTGCCATGACTGGAGTGGATGCAGGTGGAGTCTCAGGCAAACACCCAGCAGCTGGCGCGCATGGAATATAAGACGGAATTGGTGAGGGGTTCATATACAACTAATGAAAGTCACCGCATGCTTTCATTGGCATGGCAACTTGCAGGGTCAATATAATGATGTAAGGTATGATTGACAGACTGGCAACTCGGAAATAAGTCAAGTACTTTTCTTTTATATTGGGCCACGTTCAAGAGAACCGACTGATTCGAACGTTACCAAGTGCCTGGCGACGGAGCCAAGGAACAACTCCATCTTGAAACTGTGGCCCTCTATATTATGTCGTTGACTAGCCCCGATTTACAGTGTATGTATTTGAACAGTTTTTCTGCTGTGTACAAAGTGTATTAGTAAAATGTTGTGTAAAGGAAATGTGAAAAAAATCAATTTGCATGTCTATGAAGCTCAAGATCAGAGCCTGATGTCTCGCGGTTTTAGTACAAAACCCTAAACTAGTGAAGTTGGCACGTTGTGTAATTCGTAAATAAAAACAGAATACGATGATTTGCAAATCATTTTCAACTTATATTCAATTGAATAGACTGCAATGACAATATATTTAATGTTCAATGGTTTTGCAAATATTCATTAACTTAGAATTTAATGGCAGCAACACATTGCAAAAAAGTTGGCACAGGACCATTTTTTACCACTGTGTTACATGGCCTTTCCTTTTAACAACACTCAGTAAACGTTTGGGAACTGAGGAGACACATTTTTGAAGCTTCTCAGGTGGAATTCTTTCCCTTTCTTGCTTGATGTACACCTTAAGTTGTTCAACAGTCGGGGTCTCCCTTGTGCTATTTTAGGCTTCATATTACACTGCACATTTTCAATGGGAGACAGGTCTGGACTACAGGCAGGCCAGTCTAGTACCCGCACTCTTTTACTACGAAGCCACGCTGCTGTAGCACGTGGCTTGGCGTTGTCTTGCTGAAATAAGCAGGGGCGTCCATGATAACGTTGCTTGGATGGCAACATAAGTTGCTCCAAAACCTGTATGTACCTTTCAGCATTAATGTTGCATTCACAGATGTGTAAGTATGTGCATGTATGTATGTGTATGTGTATGTATATATATATATATATATGTATATATATGTATATATATATATTTATATATGTATATGTGTATGTATGTATGTGTGTGTGCATGCTTATATATGTATATGTGTTTATATGACATAACATTTTTATATACTATTATTATTATTATTATTATTAAACATACAGTAAGTAATAAGAGGGGTGGGAGTACATAAGTTTTTACTTCTTCTCACTCCTTTTCGGATATGTTTACATTAAATGTTTATTTTCATTTCTTGTTTCTTTTGCTTTTATTATTACTATTTATATTATTATTATTATTGTTTTTGTTATTCATTCTTGAATGTCTTTTTTGTTGTCATTTTTCAAAATTTGTTGTTTTTGTTTTGTCTACATATTCGAAATAAACATGAAAATGAAAATGAAATGAAATGAAATGAACAGATGTGTAAGTTACCCATGCCTTGGGCACTAATGGACCCCCATACCATCACACATGCTGGCTTTTCAACTTTGCGGCTATAACAACATAACGTCCACAGTTTTCAAAAATAATTTGAAATGTGGACGTGTCAGACCACAGAACATCAGTCCATCTTAGATGAGCTCAAACCCAGCGAAGCTGGCAGCGTTTCTGGGTGTTGTTGATAAATGGCTTTTGCTTTCAATAGTAGAGTTTTAACTTGCACTTACAGATGTAGCGACCGACTGTAGTTACTGACAGTGGTTTTCTGAAGTGTTCCTGAGCCCATGTGGTGATATCCTTTACACACTGATGTCACTTTTTGATGTAGTACCGTCCGAGGGATCGAAGGTATGTAATATCATCGCTTACGTGCAGTGATTTTTCCAGATTCTCTGAACCTTTTGATGGTATTACGAACCGTAGATGGTAAAATCCCTAAATTCCTTGCAATAGCTCATTGAGAAAAGTTGTTCTTAACTGTTCAACAATTTGCTCACACATTTGTTGACAAAGTGGTGACCCTCGCCCCATCCTTGTTTGTGAATGACTGAGCATTTCATGGAAGCTGCTTTTATACCCAATCATGGCACCCACATGTTCCCAATGAGCCTGTTCACTGTGGGACGTTCCAAATAAGTGTTTGGTGAGCATTCCTCAACTTTCTTTTTTGCCACTTGTGCCAGCTTTTTGAAACATGTTGCAGGCATCAAATTCCAAATGAGCTCATATTTGCAACAAAAAAAAAGTTTTCCAGTTCGAACCTTAAATATCTTGTCTTTGCAGTCTATTTAATTGAATATAAGTTGAAAAAGATTTGCAAATCATTGTATTCTGTTTTTATTGACCATTTATACAACGTGCCAACATCACTGGTTTTGGGGTTTGTACATCTTCTATTTGAGTTTGTTATTAGGGTTAGGCCAAATAAGTGCGTAACTTCAGCCTAAACCCTTTCGGTCGGTAAAATGGTACATTTTTTAATTGATGGCCTTAAATTGTTTTTGTTAATTTTGTTAACCACTGACTGAAGGAATAACCACCAAAATAAACTAAACTAATCATTTGTTGTTCAATTCATTCTTTGTGTGTAGCTGTTACACATTACCAATTTGAATGTGTCAGTTTGCGCACAAACCATGAACGTTTAGACTGCGGCGTGAGATCCGCATAGCACATACGAAAGGGGCCCAGGTCGTATTTGAAAAAAGAATTGGAATGGTACAGTTCATTGGGCAATTGACCTTGAGTGTCAACATAGACTACTGTATGTCACACGTAGTGTATAGAATCGGTGTGAAACACTGAATACCCAAACTCACCAGGTCAAATAAATAGTCCCTATTAGTGTCTTGTTCTCACCAGAGTATGGGTTTCAAGCATTATCATAATTAGTACTTTCAGTTGCAGTCATGCTCATAATCTACAACGACAACCCTCTGGCTGTTACTCTATGTGCTCTGGGTGTTTGAGAACACATTTAAGCACAAGTTCCCTGCACAGCATGGACGTCTTGGTCGGAACTGGACTGGACAGTGGAAGAGATGTGCTGGTTACGGGAACTGAAGGAGGCTGGGACATATGAATTGGGTCCGGACAGTTTTTGGAAGAAGTAGAAGCAGCTAATCCAAAGAAGTTCATAGGTCTTCAAAAAATGATGCAATGTTGTTATTCTTATAGCCAGACCTGTGTGTTTATTTATGTACCTGTCGGTTTCGACTGTTGCCTTCCTCAGAGGTTGTCACGTGATGTTTCTGTGACATGTCTGGTCAGCTGATTTTAACAGTTTTTGGCACTGTCTTCCTGCTTGTAGTAGCAGGCAGACAGCGCCATCTGCAGTCCGACCTCTTCAGGACTGTGTCCCAGGTGTAGGAAAGTTGGTACGCCCCCTCGTCCCAGTTCACAGTCTGGGCGGCACGATTCCGGATCTCGATGGCTTCTCTGATCCAAAGATGGTATTTGTTGCTCTCAGTGCCGATGACATGTGCGTTGTCCCAATCCATGAGTTCTCCCTCTTGTAGTGGTCAGTTGTTCTTCACTAAGAACTTGCCACTACCCAAAGTGGGCCATAGACACAGGTCGCCATCAAGCTAAACAAAACATCACCAAGAGGAAACAAAAGTAATGAAAAACAAAACAGGGCCAAGGTCATACTTCCATACGTCAGGGGGGTCACAGAGAGGGTACAGCAGGTCAAGAACAAAAACAACATCAAGACTCCAGTCAAACCTCACCCTAAACTACGGCAGTTGTTAGTTCACCCTAAGGACACAATAGACCAAGAACACAAGTACAATGTAATATATGAGATTCCTTGTTTGTCATGCAACAAATCATACGTGGGAAAAACTGGCAGAGCCTCAAACATCAGGAACAAAGAGCATAGAAAATAATGTGAAAAGGAAACACCAGACGACAAGCAGAACAAGAACAACTGAAGTCTGCCATATCAGACCACTGCAAGAGGGAGAACCGCCTCATGAATTGGGACAACGCACATGTCATCAGCACTGAGAGCAACACATACCATCGTTGGATCAGAGAAGCCATCGAGATTCGGAAGCGCGCCACCCAGACTGTGAACGGGGACGAGGAGGCGTACCAACTTTCCTACACCTGGGACACTGTCCTAAAGAGTTCGGACTGCAGATGGCGCTGTCAGCCTGCTACTACAAGCAAGAAGACAGCGCCAAAAACTGTTAAAATCAGCTGACCACACCTGTCACAGAAACATCGGCGAAACCGTCAGGTACGGGAATAAACACACAGGTCTGGCTATGAGAATAACCAAATCCCAGAAGAAGAAGCTCTTTGTCATTGCACAAGTACGACGACATTTCATTTTCAGCACAAACCCGTTCATGATTGGACAAACATTGTACATGGTAACGGAAAACAGAAACGCTACGGCGCTCCGTGAAAGGTGACAAAAAGTGGACGGCGTCCATGAGAGACAGGGAAGGAGTTCAATCGTCCTCAAGGGAAATCTCTGCGCAACGACCTTGCCAGGTCACCCACAGCCAGGGAAAACAATCCAGACGACAATGTCTGTTTGATCAAACGGAAACAAATGTAAACAAATTGTCTATTTCTGCTTCTCAAATTCATCATACTTCGCAATGCAGAGCCCACAGCGTCTCAAAGTTGTTGTCAAGCTTGCGAATGAGTCCAAAATCACCAAAATCTGAGCGCCCGGAGCTCTGCCCGCATCCTCCAATCATTTACCAGCTTTGTCTCACAGTATCAGTCATTGGCAGAGTCCAGCACAGTGTCAGTTTGAATGTGTTCTTGAAATCCCACAAGAATGCCCAATGTATACAGCGAATATATCCACCTATGTTCTTTTGAAAGTGGTGGTGAGGTTACAGAGTGTTGTTTACCTCCACAGAGCCCCAGGATTTCACAACATCGCAATGGCGCCAATTCACACACACGACCCCTGCGAATTATGCGCAGCCTTGCAACTTTGCCTCGAGCTCCCCTCATATTTTGTCCAATCGGCATAATTTTGGCCATTCAAACGCACTCGCCAGCTGTCTAATCCAAACTAGTTTTGTGGAGGCACAATTGTACCCTGCATAGCTCAGGCCTAAATCCTGTTTCTGTCTATGGCTCCAAGCCATCTGGGGAATGTTGTATATAAACATTTAGCGACACACTGATGTCCGGACTTTCTAGTTTACATGTATTTGTATATGTACAGTATCTAACCTTTACATTGTTTAAACAAGGAATGTCAATTAAGAACAGATTCTCATTTACGATGCTGTCATGATAATCCCTTGTCGTCTCTCCTTTATCCCCCCAAAAATAGCGCTATAGATCGCTCTCAACAGTTCACAAATGCTCTTAATGTGAGGGCGTATATTTGTTGGAACACAAATGTTTAAGACGGAGAATGCCTGCAACTTATGGAAGCCTTTGGGGGTGTTTCTTTCTGTAATTATTATGTTTGCTATTATTAGTTATAATGAATTAAAACAGTACATTAATTTGATAACGAACTCTGAATATGTGCGTACTTTTCTTGACATTGAGTGTCTACTTTTAAAGTAGCAGTTGAGTGGAAAAAACAAGTTGCCTCTAGATTGATTTATGACACCATCCATCCATCCATCCATTTTCTTCCGCTTATCCGAGGTTGGGTCGTGGAGGAAGCAGCTTAAGCAGGAAAGCCCAGACTTCCCTCTCCCCAGCCACTTCGTCTAGCCCCTTTCCGGGGGATCCCGAGGCATTCCCAGGCCAGCCGGGAGACATAGTCTTCCCAACGTGTTCTTGGTCTTCTCCTTGGCCTCCTGCCGGTCGGACGTGCCCCAAACACCTCCCTAGGGAGGCATTCGGGTGGTATCCTGAGCAGATGCCCGAACCATCTCATCTGGCACTTCTCGATGTGGAGGAGCAGCGGCTTTACTCTGAGTTCCCCCCGGATGGCAGAGCTTCTCACCCTATCTCTAAGGGAGAGACCCGCCAACCGGCGGAGGAAAATCATTTTGGCCGCTTGTACCCGTGATCTTGTCCTTTCGGTCATAACCCAAAGCTCATGACCATAGGTGAGGATGGGAACGTAGATCGACCGGTAAATTGAGAGCTTTGCCTTCCGACTCAGCTCCTTCTTCACCACAACGGATCGATACAGGGTCCGCATTACTGAAGACGCTGCACCGATCCGCCTGTCGATCTCACGAGCCACACTTCCCCCACTCGTGAGCAAGACACCTAGGTATTTGAAATCCTCCACTTGGGGCAAGGTCTCCTCCCAACTTGGAGATGGTACGCCACCCTTTCCCGGGTGAGAACCATGTACTTGGACTTGGAGGTGCTGATTCCCATCCCAGTCGCTTCACACTCGGCTGGAGTGTGATTTATTTACTGATTTATGGTACCAAAATACTTAAAGTTTGCAAATAAATAGATATGATCAAAATAGTATCAATCTCACAGAGATTCCCGGGCCCTTTTGATAGATAATTTGGAAGCCATTCCTGTGATCCGTGATGTAGAGGAAGAACCACAGATCCCTTCCCCATCAACAAAAATGCTAATCAAGCAGACTTTGTGACAGCCAACAATGATTACTTTGGGAAAATGATAATCAGAACCTTATATTTTTGAGCCTGAACCCAAAGAAGATGAGCAATATGTTCTAAAAGCCAAGCGGTAAACAAATACAGATTTATTGCTAAACATACAAACTAACCATAATAAAACAAACACTTACTGTCATATTTCCACTCTCGCTGGGATGCCGGCCCACAGAATTCCGTTTAGATGAAGAATCAATCACAATCATCACAAAGGGTTCAAAAAAGTTGCCGCAACTAGCGTCTTTTTGTGTCTTTTTCGCCTTTTCTGGGGATGTGAGCGTAGCCCAGCCTGTCGGTCCATGGCCACATTTTTTTTTTTAGCAGGTGAGAGATGCATGAATTATGATCTATAACTTACTTTTAGCAATTTTGAGACTAAGCAGCGGCTCTGTGTGTCAACAATAGCAGCGTAAGCTAGCAGTAGCTCACTGCTATCAATGTGCAGCTAAAATAGTCCGTCTGCGTTAGCGCTTATAATAACAATATCATTCATATTTGGTTATTTTCAGGTCATGACATGTAAACGGAGTATTGTTGGCGCTTTCTTGATGTTTTTAGAGAGTATAATGAGGACCCTCCATCTGTTCACTCAATTGTTAGCTATTCATTTACTTTTTTGAATGCATAAAAAAGACATCTCTTTATTTCCAGTATAACTGATCTAATAATATGGTCGGAGTGCAGAAGCGTTACTACCATCATGTCAGTCTCCTAAAATAGCCGGAAATATTCGTAGTAGAATATTCAAAATGGCTGACTAATTGTGTGGCATTTTGTAAGTATTTTCCCATACTCTGCGATTTGTTAATGCAATTGGATATGGATTAATGGATACAATGAAACAAAAATAAGCTCATCAAGTCTACTTGTTTTTCCACTCTACAGTTTAAGTATTTAGTGAGAACTTTACCTTATGGATTCAAATATGTAGAGCAGGGGTGTCAAACGGAAGGCCGGTCCGGCCCGCGAACAGGTTTTATCCGGATGAGTTTGCTAAGTATGAAAATTTGCCGACATTTTTGAATGAAAGAAACTGCTGTTTTAAATGTGTCCACTAGATGTCGCAATAGCAATTCTTTGTATCTATGTAGATTATGCTACATATGTAAAAAAAATTAAAAAAATAAACCACATGATATTAGTACATCAGTCAAGGAAAATGAGCAAACTAAATCAAATCAAATCAACTATATTTATAGAGCACATTTAAAATTTACCACAGGGGTAGCCAAAGTGCTGTACAATGGGCAGGTTAAAAGATAATATGAGAACCGAGCAAACACACCACAACACAAACAGAACATGATAAAAAATAAATAAATAAAACATAAAAACAGGTTCACAGCAGGTGTATTATGGGGCGCCATTGCAGGATGGATATCACTCAGTGTTAAAAGCCATGGAATAAAAGTATGTTTTTAAGAGAGATTTAAAAACAGGAAGAGAGGAGTCTTGTCTAACACTCAGAGCTTGGGAGCAGCAGCGGCGAAAGCTTTGTCACCTTTAAGCTTCAGCCTTGTGTCAGGGACCGTCAGTAGCAGCTGATCGGCTGATCTTAGGGATCGGGTGGGGCAGTAAGGCTGAAGGAGGTCGGAGAGATATGTTGGCGCGAGGTTGTTTAGACATTTAAAAACAAATAAAAGGAGTTTAAAATCGATTCGGTAATGCACAGGGAGCCAGTGAAGGGACGCTAATATAAGGGTGATGTGATGTGCTCACGTCTACATAAATAACATCCAGTAATTATATTTTTATATTTTTTTTTTATCTTGATAGATTGAAAATTAACACCAATGAGTTGACTGATGAACAGTATCACATCATTTATTCAGAAAGTATAAATAACAACACATAAAGATAGAATACTATCAACTGCAACATGTAAGTGTAAAAAAACAACAACATTATGACTTGTACATTTTCCGAATGTGCTTGTTCTATTTTTGTAACAAAGAAAACAATCTGAAGTTGTCTTTATTTTCAAGTTATCGTGCCGTGATTTTACCAGTCCGGCCCACTTGGTAGTAAGATTTTTCTCCATGTGGGCCCCCGATCTAAAATGAGTTTGACACCCCCGATATAGAGTATAACTGAGAAAAGGCAGTGAACAAGCATGTGCGATATACAACAAGTAAAACATCAATATAGTGTTTGTTTTCCCGTTATTTGAAACCCTGTTTTTTTTAGGTTAAGGTTACAAAGAACACTGAAAACATTGATAGCAAATTCATAAAATTATGAGGCTACGCATGGGGCCACATGCACCCATGACTGTGTCCCCCTCTCACCACAGCAACACCATGATGACGCCTCAGAAGGGGGGATGATGACGCCTCAGAAGGGGGGATGAGTAACACTATCTGGACGAGGTTGAGCAAATGGCGGCTTAATAATCTGCATGTATACACCACAAAGACCAAGGAGCTGGTTATTAATGACAGGAGTCATAAAACTGACATTTTGCCATTGTGTAGACAGGGTGGAAGACTATCGGTACTTTGGGGGTCCACTCTGAGGAGGGCTTAACTTTGAGCTGCGGAAGAAGGCTCAACAGAGACTTTACCTTCTCAGGGATAAGAGGAGGAATAATGTTAGCCTTTGAACGCACTGCATAGCTGCACAGTGGCTCAGAGAACGGCATTCTCAAAGGTCATAAAGATGGCCGAGAAGACCATCACTGAAAGAGCTACACAGGCTCTGATCATATCTATAGTCCACAAGTAGAGATAGGAATCGCGAACCGGTTTTTTCGAACTAATTCTCTTAACGATTCTTGCCGGGGACAATGACATCGGTATGTATCGTGGCGGAAAAAAACGCTCCAAAGTTTACACGAAAAGATTACAACAGCGTAGGGTTGTACGGTATACCGATATTAGTATAGTAATAATATATAAAACTGCCTACAATGTTAGTCTATGACCTTGAATGCCTTGACATTTCGACGAGCATGACCAGAGACAGATTCTGACATGTTTCGAAATAAGCATTTTTAGCTCATGTTCACGTCTGCGGTACCTCTCTCCTTTCACCCTGACAGGGAAGACTACAGTCAGGCCAGGAACAACGAAATGTCACAGAGAAATTACTAAAGCCTTGTCTACACTAAGCCGGATAACTTCTTGAACGAGTATTTATTTAATCTAAGCCTGTGTCAGCCACACTAACCCATCCTTTAAGGTTCCCCTCCTTGGATAATTTTTTACACTGGTAAGTGCGCCGTGTATTTCTTGTATCTCCGGCTCTTCGCTTTGCATGGAGTCATTGATCATTTACAAAGTGAGTTTGGAGAGGAAGTGACGCCAGATAGACCGCGCCCCACACAGGAAGTGACGTCAGAAGGAACGTGCCACAGCCAGCTTCATATCAACCGGAGCTAACCACTGTAAAGATGGAGGCGAGTCATCCAGACATGCCCGTGTTTCTCCTTCTTCTACATGTACAGACGCTTGTGGGAATCACACATCAATACCTTAAGAGAAGGAAACGCGTGATTGCAGCTATCTGGGATACTACACGTCTCAGACGGCAACACAGCAATAATAAAGGCCTACTGAAATGAAATGTTCTTATTTAAACGGGGATAGCAGGTCCATTCTATGTGTCATACTTGATCATTTCGCGATATTGCCATATTTTTGCCGAAAGGATTTAGTAGAGAACAACGACGATAAAGTTCGCAACTTTTGGTCGCTGATAAAAAAGCCTTGCCTGAAACCGGAAGTAGCGTGACGTCACAGGTTGTGGAGCGCCTCACATCTGCACATTGTTTACAATCATTCCCACCAGCAGTGAGAGTGATTCGGACCAAGAAAGCGACGATTACCCCATTAATTTGAGCAAGGATGAGAGATTCGTGGATGAGGAAAGTGAGAGTGAAGGATTAGAGTGCAGTGCAAGACGCAAGGATGTATCTTTTTTCGCTCTGACCGTAACTTAGGTACAAGCTGGCTCATTGGATTCCACACTTTCTCCTTTTTCTATTGTGGATCACGGATTTGTATTTCAAACCACCTCGGATACTATATCCTCTTGAAAATGAGAGTCGAGAACGCGAAATGGACATTCACAGTGACTTTTATCTTCACGACAATACATCGGCGAAACACTTTAGCTACGGAGCTAACGTGATAGCATCGTGCTTAACTGCAGATAGAAACAGACGAAATAAGCCCCTGACTGGAAGGATAGACCGAAGATCAACAATACTACTATTACTTCTACTATCAGGAGACACCGAACCAAACCCTGGACCTGTAACCACACGGTTAATGCTGTCCCGCCTGGCGAAGCCTAGCAATGCTGTTGCTAACGACGCCATTGAAGCTAACTTAGCTACGGGACCTCGACAGAGCTATGCTAAAAACATTAGCTCTCCACCTACGCCAGCCCTCATCTGCTCACCACCACCCGTGCTCACCTGCGTTCCAGCGATCGACGGCGCGACAGAGGACTTCACCACGATCATCGGTGCGGTCAACGAGTGTGTTGTGTCACAGGAACGGCAAGATAACTTTCGAATGTCCGGGTCAACTGTGATTCTACTTAGCGAAAAACTTTTGACCATTTGTGGAAGGGGAGGCAATGAGAATGCAGGCTCCCGTGGATGTGATAAAAAAAAAGGTAGCGTGTGCTTTGTATTACCTGGCCGACGAGGGAAGACTACGGAAAACAGCATTTGGACTGGCAAGGCAGACTATCGGTTATTGTCCGCAGTTACTCATCGTCTAGTTTTGTGCTCCATAACTATTGTGAAGCCGTGAAGTGGCTGCGGTCGTCAAGTACGACCGCCAATTTCAGCCGCCAAGCACAGGCATGATTGCAAGAAGGGACAATGAAGGTAAAGGAGTGAGGAGTGTCCTGACCAGATATCTAGATCCCTAGATTGATTGTTGTAAATGTTCTTTATCACATTGTTTACTTTCACACGTCCATTAAAGATAGGATTCATGTATGATGGCTCAGGTGTGATTCACTACGCTGCTGATGGTGAGGCAAGCAAGGTTTCCCTGTTAACAGAAATGTGGCTATAGGCTAAATTGAAACACAGGGTAAGGATACACTTCCAGGTCAGAGGTGACTATGACGCACACATTTTTTCCCAAGCATGCGTACCGGGTCGCGTTGCGCCGGCGGACGGAGGGGAGACGGGGTCTTAAACGGTGGAATTTTGTGTGTGTGGACAAGGATAATGTTAAGTGGAATATACCTGACTTAGTGTAGAAGGGAGCTACGTTTGTTTGCACTCATTTGCCACAGTGCTCCTGATTTTCGGTAGGAGCACTGTCAGATAAAAGTTGCGTGTTTTCCTCCAACCAGATTTTCACTCAGTCATTATATTATAAGGACGGAACTCAAAAAATGTGAATGACGTGCAGAAGTCAATCCATCTCAGCGACTCAACTTCAAATGGGAAACTAATATGTGATATTAACTCATGACCTTCAAAGTGTCAAACCTAGGCTATAATTTTGATGGTTGTGGTTTATAGATTTTGAAAACAAGGTTTCCATAAGCTGTAAGCCATAATCATCGACATATCAAAAGGAGGCTTTAAAATATCCTAAAATGCATGTTGTGTATGTGATAGTTTCACCTTGTCAATCAAAACAAACCGTTCTAATGTTTTCAGTTTCACCAGTATTTTTTCTAGGGAGATGACAAGATTATTAAAAGTTATACCGAATAATATTTATTTCTGATATTCATTTTCAAAAAACGTATGTATTTTTGTATGCTACGTATGTGCCTCTCAAGACTAAGCTTTGTAAGGTCTAAGCCAGGGGTACCCAAACTTTTTGACCCGGGGGCCGCATATATATTTATATATATATATATATATATATATATATATATATATATATATATATATATATATATATATATATATATATATTATATATAT
>NC_084750.1:39683481-39684486 GCF_033978785.1 Entelurus aequoreus | reverse complement strand
CGTCCCTCTTTTCTGCTCTGCCCCCCTCTCCTGCGTGGAGAGACTATCACAAGAAAAGAGGCCATGGGACTACGTTTTTTCCTTTCAAGGGTTAAAATTATGACCATTTAACTGAAGTTGGGTTATTGTTTGTCCCGGCCAGAAATCTGCGTTCAAAGAACTCTGTCTTACTAGTGATTCCCAGAGCCCAAAAAAAGTCTGCGGGCTTCACAGCGTTTTTTTAGTCAGGCTCCAGTACTCTGGAATGCAGTTAGAAATGCTACCTCAGTAGAAGTGAGTATGTGTATACTCTAGCCTTTAAAGATATATCTATATACAGGATTTCGACCTCTTCATAGCACAGAGACGGCCCTTCTTAAAGTTATAAATGACATCCGTCTAAACACAGACTCTGGCAAAACTTCAGTATTAATGCTACTGGACCTCAGTGCTGCATTTGACACTGTCGACCACTCAATACTTTTGGACAGGTTGGAAAACTGGGTGGGGATCTCAGGCACAGTTTTAAGCTGGTTCAAGTCATATCTACAAGATAGGAACTATTGTGTTTTCATTGGTGACTTTGTATCAGAACCAACCAACGTAACGCGTGGAGTCCCCCAAGGTTCAATCTTGGGGCCGACTTTATTTAACATCTATATCAGGGGTCACCAACGCGGTGCCCGCGGGCACCAGGTAGCCCGTAAGGACCTGTCCTGTTCTAAAAATAGCTCAAATAGCAGCACTTACCAGTTAGCAGCCTCTATTTTTTAAATTGTATTTATTTACTAGCAAGCTGGTCTCGCTTTGCTCGACATTTTTAATTCTAAGAGAGACAAAACTCAAATAGAATTTGAAAATCCAAGAAAATATTTTAAAGACTTGGTCTTCACTTGTTTAAATAAATTCATTATTGTTTTTACTTTGCTTCTTATAACTTTCAGAAAGACAATTTTAGATAAAAAATACAACCTTAGTGATGATTTTAGGATTTTTAAACACATATACCTTTTTACCTTTTAAATT